>NC_133532.1:65592704-65859818 GCF_048544455.1 Silene latifolia | reverse complement strand
AATATTAGTTTTACTATAAAATTGACACAATATAAATTGTAATTTTACTCTTGAATATTTTGGTCAAGAGAGGAGATTATGTGAGTTTTATTTCTCTAGATTTCACAAGATATAGAAAAAAATACATTTCTTACACTTGAAAATGTTATATGTAAAAATGATGAATGAATGAATTAAAAGAAAAAGCTCTTTTTCTTTTCTTGTATGGTTGGCCGAAAATTGGCTTGGGTAGGATGCCCAATACCTTTTGTTCTTGCTCTTCTCAAAAGCTTAGGTTTGCATGGCTAGAGATTAGACTTTAATAATTATGTTTTCTCTAATTAAAATAATCAATATAATTATTCCACTAATACTCCTTCTAATTTTCGGTTTATACAAGATAAAATGGAAGGTCCATTTTATTTTGTCATTTGTCAAGTGTGACATATGTGATATGTTACTTGACATGTGAATTTGTAATGTATTTTTAACATATTAAAAATCAACATACTCATAAAATATGTCATTTACAAAATCGACTAGTAATTCGTAATTACTTGTACCAAAAATGTTTCCAAATTATAAACTACAACATTTTGTATTTATAATAATTTATTCATTCCGTTTCAATTGTTTCTGTAAACAATAATTTCATCTAAGTAATAAAATAATTCGATTACTTAGACCGTGTCTCATTTAATCATATTTACAATAAGATACGTAAATTATACTCACAAAATTATCCGTCAATTTTAAGCAATTTAATTAACTCGTATCGGTATACGATTAATTAAATAATCAATTAAGAGTATTTCCCTATAGGTATGACCTAAGGGGATCGATCACCACCGTCGCACGACAGTAATGTCAAACTCTAGTCAGGCAATCATTACCGATATGTGTGGACCAATTGACTGTAAAATATTATATCCCACATGTATTCTTAAATATGAGATTTAAAATGATATTTAAATCATGTGATCGCACTATTGTTGAGGACACATTTCCCAACAATCTCCCACTTGTCCTCGACAAGTGTGCGTCACCAATTCTCTTGTCCTATTACTATCTCCCACTCAATGCAAGGTGTCTTTCAGGTCGTACTTGCAAGTGATCATATCGAGAGTGGTTTCCTCGATCTGGAGAATAACTGATTGACCGGATTTATCTATCATAGATACCTTCCGAGCGTGGCCACGCATTTCCAGTTCATTACTCCTCGAGTGGCCCCGAGATATTGTTATAACCCCGACAAGGGGTGGACAATCCTTTCGCACTTATTCCCTTCGACTAGCCACACCATCATAACCCAAAATATGCCCATTTGACCCCATTTACGAAGGTCGTAGTAACACAAATCAAAGTTATTCTGAAATCGTGCCATCTTAGGCGAATAGTCTTTAGTCAAAAGAATCGACTCATTAGAATACTATAGCAGCTCTCGCCACGACCAGGCTATATAAATTGCCAGAACTCTATAAGCGGTCATAAGGCCCGACAAAATGTTCCTAACAGATCACCTATGTGATCGACTAGTCATCCCACATGACTCTATGGCACTTGAACTTGCCATCAATCGCATCACACTCTAGTCACTTCGAGACGTCACCTCATACAAGCGACTATGGGCTAATACTATGTTAATCCGGGTTCACTTTAACGGGGTTCAACGTTGTCTCTACAACCCGTTTGGATGTAACAAAGTATAATAAAATAGTTTTAAAGTAAAACTCGAACGACAAATGCGATTATCACATATGAATAGTCAATGCCTGATTAATATTCATGTTCTATAATCTAATTTGATCTTGTATGTAGTTGTTCATTTCAATTCAATTGAAATGACATGACTCATCATGTTTAGCCTTTGAGAAGGCTTTGGTTAGTAGGTTTTATCAACTTCTTGTACCTTACTCAACCTACATACTCGTTTTCCTTTGTAATGTATACATTTGCATTACAAAACTTTCTGAGTACGTGTCGAGATCCAATCAAGACATAGTCCCTCTAGCCTTAGAATAGCTCCCACTGTTTTCACAGTGTGCGGGACTCATCCTCTTGCACATCTCATGATCGCAAGTGTACTCAATTTCTGTTACAAATATCTCTCATTGTTCTTTATTGCCTAGAACGATTCTAGAAAATCTACTTCTTAATTAACATAGCCACAATGGTATCTTAACCATCCTAATGTGTTTTGATTATGGTTTTGTCGGAAACCATGCGCAATCTCAATTGTCAATTGTCACTTGTGTAACACCCTTACACAAAAATTGCATCATAAACACTTTGCTTTACTTCCTTAATGCTTCTGCAAGCACTTAAGGGTAATCTTTATTGCTTACTTGATAAAGATTACTTAAATTCGATTTTGAAAACAATTCATCATACTCAAAGTATATGAAGTGTTATACATCATTACTCATTTAATTGATCCGGTAGTGGAAGCAAATGGAATCAATCAAATATGTTCAACTTGGTTGAACTAGTCATGAATCTTATTAACATAAGACTTCTTATTGATGCTAATATCACGTGGATTTATCTTCATAAATCTAGATATTAAAGATGTATTATATTACTCCAAAAGTCTTAAATCATTCTCAATGATCAATATGTCATCCACATATCGGACTAATTAAAATTTCCGTAACTCCCACTAAACTCCATGTATAAATACAACTTCTCGACTTATCGAGAAAAGTTTTATCACATGATCAAAAACAATGATTCCAACTCATTGATGTCCTACTTAAGATTCTCTCTTAAGTTTCAAATTATCTTAGGATTGCAAGAATCTATTAAACTCAAGACATGTATTGAATACATTCCTTCTATTGAAGAAGTGGGTTTTAGATTCACTCGCTATGTATTTCATAATAATGAAACACAATCCCTAAGAAGATCCAAATAGACTTAAGCATTTCAACTGGTGCAAAACCCTTTGCGACCAATCAAACCTTGAAATCTCTCTTTATTAGTGCAAAACCCTTTGCAACTAATCAAGCCTTTTATATTGGATTTTCATGGCTCTAAGCCTTGTAGTGAGTTGTGACTTAAACACTCTCATGTAAGTCATATGTTCATTACTTTCTAGAAGTAATCAATTTGAATCAAACGATTTCTCTTGTAAGTTATAAGCTTTTTGCTTTCTTAAAAGTAGCATGAATTCATCATTTTCAACAAGTGACGAACTTTAACCTCCTAGGTCCTAAAGAAACAACGTCTTACACAAAATATCTCATGTAGCCAAGAAAGACCAGTTTCTTGCGACATAACATCTTTGTGGCTCTTTGAATAATTTCTCCCACTCTGTCTTCTAGAAATAAACTTGTATTTTAGAAAGACAGCTTCATGACCCGCAAACCCATCGTACTCGTGATAACTGAAAAGGGAAAAATGAGCATTTGTTTCTTGTGAAAACTTACAAACATGGTACCCTTACCATTTCATATCTCATATGATTCGATTTAGTGGAAAAATAATTTAGACAAAAATGATAAAATCCCCAAAAGGATCAAGTAACTCAAAGTAACTTGATTGAAGTCCAAACCATATCGAATAGCGTTTGATTTCTTATCCAACCACACATTATTCCATAATGCGTGCTAAGAGAGATTAACTTGTGATATTAGATCACATTTCCATTGGCTTATATCAAAGTATTCACTTTGATAATCCCATCACGACTAAATCGTGATTTCTTTAACTCTTTAAACTTCTTTAAAGATTTTTCTATTTACCTTATTAAGTTAACACATTAGCGTCAACTTAAATCGTTGGTAAAAGAGAATGATCAACCTATTATGGATCAATGATTTATAACCTCGATCTCCTTTTCAACCAAAAGGCACGAGACATCTTGCTTTGAATACAAGATACGCATAAACCATTAACAATCTAATGGCTTCAAGAGTACTCGATAACTCTTTGCGTTTATCATTCCAAAATCTAAGGTTTGATCTTGGGTTACCAATTTGAGTCTTGCATCATCTTTATGATATATCATTCTAGTTTGGTTTAGAATATTATCACCTTGATAATGGGCTAGCCATACATCAAATCGTGGTGTATAGGGTCACAAAAGTGAAACCTCTTTTGTATCTTAACAAGTTTATATTCTTATTTAGAATTTATGCACTTAATAGTCACAATTAAGTACAACTTTAAATCCAAAAACTAGATTGAGTACACAATTACTCTATCTCTCGACATTATTGTTGCTAGTCGTCATATTCTAATCATCTTATGTGTCGAATACAATGATGAAAACCTCCATTGGTTTCTAATATTGACGAAGCGGTACTAGCAAAATTTATGTTTAATCAAATAAACATTTAAAGAAGAAGGTCCCATTAGATGTCCCACAACTAACTTGTTTATTCTTCAATAATTTGGAGTAGTATTCTTTCTAGTGTCCAACATTTAAGACAATGGAAACTTTATTGGTCGGGATTGATAGGTTTAGTATCGTCATTCTCAACAACTTTACCTTTAACATTACCTTGTATCAATTCCATTATAATCTTTACTTCTTGGACCTCGTCCTCATCTTAACGGTTTAAGAGAATGCTCCCACTCATTTCAATGAGTCTTTGCTTTGAGAAGCAAAATTGAATTCACGAAGATCACTCTTCATTTGTTCATTTTAGTCTTAAAACTTTCATTGAAGTGGTTTCGTTATTTTGGTCAATTACGAATTCTGGACAAAACTAATTACCAAAACAATTTATCGCTTCAAGGTACTTAATTCATTTAAGTACATGAAAAACAATCCATTGTAAGTAGATATGTTAGTCTAGAATCAAAAACCTGTTTGATAATGACTAACTTTAATCTATACTCTTTACAAGAGATCCTTAGCAATGGTTCATATGAGGTTTTAGAAGCAAATTCATATTGTCTTTAGTTACGATGTTTTAATGGAGTTTTGAATCGAAATGATATCGTATATGAATTGTGGTAAAGAAATAGAACAATATAACAACGGAATAGTGGAAAACTTAACATTTATCGTTTCATTAATACTTGTAAATAACAAGTAAAGCATTTACATAATGACCTCTACCCAACTATGATAAATGATTCCAAGATCCAAATTCATATTAACTTGGGCACGGTAGGGCCGATTCATCCCTTATCAATATAACTCGGTAGATTAACTCTTTAATCGATTCTACTTTTAGAACTCTTGGTCGATAATATTACATTAACAATTATCTTTAGCCCAAAACACATTCGACAAGGGCACGGTAGGGCCGATACATCCCTTATCAAAAACTTTTGTTGAGTTCAACCCAAATTTCGAATAAATGTGTCCATGATCCAAATCCACATCAACTTGGGCACGGTAGGGCCGATTCATCCCTTATCAACATGAATTCGGTGGATAGACATTTATCACCCACTTCCCCTACGTAACAAGGTTTGTACCCCGGTAGGGCCGAGTGCACTCCCTCGCGAAATAGGTTTTCATGGTTTCTACTATTTGGTAAGGCTAAGTCTCAATTGTTTATTTTAGCGAGAGGTCATGTCAATTTATTATCTATCACGTTTTATTGAACTAAAGCGGTGAACTACGATAATTATAATTGACACGGTCGATAAACTCGATGAAAGAAGATGCATGTTTTAGTTATGGCGATTTAGTGATGCATGCGACATATAAATAAAATGCAAACATAAAATAAATCCTAGTATGGCCTTCCTAAAATAGAAAAACTATTTAACTATTACATATTCGGAAACCAACTCCATTGGTCCCTTGAACTTCGGTTGTGACACGTATCTCGAGGTAACACCGTCTTTATGTATCGCCATTCTTGAAGAAATCCGTCTTTGGGAACTCCGGAATGAATAAAATTACATAATAAATTACATAATTTCCTATTATACATTTGTAACTAAAATAAAATAAATCTATTAAATTACAAAACGGTGATACGAGATCACAATAAAATTACAACCGAATTGATATTCCCATACATTTCGGGAAATACCAATCAAAATCTAAGGCCATACTAAGTAAAAATACATAATTCAAAATTACATAAATTAAAATTATGACAATCATAAAGAAAAATGCAGCATTATAATATATATGAACATGCTCAATTTTATGCTAAATGGCCTTTAATTAGCCAATATCGTATATTACTCGGTTTTTACGGATTTGCGTGATTTCAACATTTTAAAATCACAAAAATTACATAAATTCATATTTATGCATAAGTTAATTACCCTAACCTCTTAGGACTCAAAATTTTGTCTTCACTAATAATTTGACCATAATTAACTCATATTTATAAAATTGTTCATTAATGGACTAAAAATACAAAAATAAGCTATAAACTTCAAATAAATCACAAAATTTCAAATAAATTTGAAATTTGAAATTTAAACTCATGAACATTCTGGAAAAATACCATGACACTCATAATGTTCAAAATCTTAGGTTAAAAATTTCGAAATTTTTCCGGAAAAATAATGTTGCGGTTTATCGGTTTTTTAATAAAATAATCATAAAACATAGAAAAATTATATTCATTAACTTTTCAGTTTTAGATCTGAAAAAGATAATAAAATGCAACATTAGACGTTTTTCCTAAGTCATAGATTATGTTTTTATTAATTTTACACTAATAATGTCACTATTTATGCTATTTTTCTTCAAAAATCCATAAATCATGCAAAAAGACTTATTTATAGCCAATTATTTTAAACACATCTTGTAAAATTGCATGTGACAACATATTAATTTTCTATGACCAGATTCGAAATTTAACTTATATTAACCTATTTTTCACTTAAATCCGAATTTAATAATGAAAAATCCATTTTTCGAGCATAACAAGTCCAAAAATTATGAAAATTTACAGGTTATCTCAAAATAATATATGTGACTACATATCCAAAAATCAACTGAAAATTCGAAGTATAGCTAATTTTAGACCGAAAATGACATTTTTACTCAAAAAATCATATTTAAATGCCATTATTGTATTATATGAACAATAAAAATCCGTAAAATTAACCAAAATACCCTAAAACATTTTAGGACCAAAAATATTAACATGCATGGATTAATTTCGTGATATCTCATAATAACACAAATTTTACAAGTTTTATATGTTATTCTTATAACTCGGAAAAACTTTTAACCGATTTGCATGCAAACAACCGTGGCTCTTGATACTGATTCAAGGAATAGAAGATCTCATTACTAACATATTCATATATGTTTTATGTTAATTTAATCATAAAATTAAATGGTGATCTTATGCATGCAAACTAATAAACAATATAAAGAAGAAATCATCATCTTACATTGTGATTTTCGGATTTATGGGCACAAGTGAGTTCACCTACTCACTTGTTCTTGAGCTCTCCAAATGGAAGAACAAGGATTCAAGTATAGAATCCCTCCCAAAAGCATATACCCAAGGAAAACTCTTAATAACCAATATTATTTAGATCTAGTAATAATATTAGTTTTACTATAAAATTGACATAATATAAATTGTAATTTTACTCTTGAATATTTCGGTCAAGAGAGGAGATTATGTGAGTTTTATTTCTCTAGATTTCACAAGATATAGAAAAAAATACATTTCTTATACTAGAAAATGTTATATGTAAAAATGATGAATGAATGAATTAAAAGAAAAAGCTCTTTTTCTTTTCTTGTATGGTTGGCCGAAAATTGGCTTAGGTAGGATGCCCAATACCTTTTGTTCTTGCTCTTCTCAAAAGCTTAGGTTTGCATGGGTAGAGATTAGACTTTAATAATTATGTTTTCTCTTATTAAAATAATCAACATAATTATTCCACTAATACTCCTTCTAATTTTCGGTTTATACAAGATAAAATGGAAGGTCCATTTTATTTTGTCATTTGTCAAGTGTGACATATGTGATATGTTACTTGACATGTGAATTTGTAATGTATTTTTAACATATTAAAAATCAACATACTCATAAAATATGTCATTTACAAAATCGACTAGTAATTCGTAATTACTTGTACCAAAAATGTTTCCAAATTATAAACTACAACATTCTGTATTTATAATAATTTATTCATTCCGTTTCAATTGTTTCTGTAAACAATAATTTCATCTAAGTAATAAAATAATTCGATTACTTAGACCGTGTCTCATTTAATCATATTTACAATAAGATACGTAAATTATACTCACAAAATTATCCGTCAATTTTAAGCAATTTAATTAACTCGTATCGGTATACGATTAATTAAATAATCAATTAAGAGTATTTCCCTATAGGTATGACCTAAGGGGATCAACTAATCACCACCGTCGCACGACAGTAATGTCAAACTCTAGTCAGCCAATCATTACCGATATGTGTGGACCAGTTGACTGTAAAATATTACATCCCACATGTATTCTTAAAATGAGATTTAATAATGATATTTAAATCATGTGATCGCACTATTGTTGAGGACACATTTCCCAACATTATGAACCCTAACTTTTGGGGCTTTTAAATTGGATTGATTAATTTGAAATTAGTATGTGTTTATGTGTAATTAGA
This sequence comes from Silene latifolia, assembly GCF_048544455.1. Taxonomy (NCBI): domain Eukaryota; kingdom Viridiplantae; phylum Streptophyta; class Magnoliopsida; order Caryophyllales; family Caryophyllaceae; genus Silene; species Silene latifolia. The sequence goes on along the minus strand of NC_133532.1, from coordinate 65,851,284 downwards.
GGGTAATAATAAGGGGTTTTATATTATATAATAGATTAGGATGTATTATGATAGTTGTTATGTGATTATTATAGGATGAAACGGTTTTATGAGATGGATTCTTGTTGTCTTGGATTAGCTTATGGAGTATGCAAAAAGATAGGTTAATCCTACTCGGTTTCAATAATGTGATGTTGTTTATGTTGATGTTGTAGTTGTAGTTGGTCTTACATAATTAGGGCATTTGCATTATAACATATAACATGTTTAGTGGTAATCACATCATTAATAGAATGATTGTGGTTCATGTTTTGGTTATTATCATATATGTTGGAGGATTTGTTGATGTTGTTGTTTTTGTTGTTTTGGAGACGTAAGATGGTTGGGAGACCGTCCTACGCTTAAGTCTTCTCTTGGATCGTCCCAGTCTAAGAGGGATGTGCATATTAATAGCTTGAGTTACGGAGGGACTCGTGTGGTTGAACACGACGTCTGGCAGAGGATCCGGTTGGCTTCCGGACCCGGTGCGTCTGGGCGTGTCCCAGTACCTATTTGTGATTGTTGGTATGTTTGGGCGTGTCTCGGTACCAGTGTGATTGTCGGTATGTCTGGCCGTGTCCCGGTACCATGGTGGTTGTGGGTACGTCTGGGCGTGTCCCGGTACCGGAGTGGTTGTTGTTTGATATCATCTCATTCATGTTTTAGTCATGTTATATACTCACACACTTTGAGTTGAGTCACACTGTATTTATTTATTAAAAATGACTTTTGTCTGTCTGTGTAATTGTCACCTATTTTCGAGGTGGCCTATGTCGATCCATATGATATTTCCGATCATATGGAGAGCAGGTTAAGTACAGGTTTGCTTGTTGACGTGATCGGGATTCGGGCCGCGCTACGGACTTTGGAGTCGAGTACATAGTCACTAGGTAGATGACATAGTCATAGACAAGTTGTATTTCATTTATTCATTAGTTTATGTTTGTAATAACTAAACTTGTTATTTATTTAATAAAGTTTCTTAATTGTAATTCCGATTTCACTGCCACGGGAAACCGAGATGGTTTTATCTCCCAATTACCTTGGCCGGGTAAGAAAGGGGTGTTATAGTATGTGGTTGAATGGAGGATGTAGTCGAAAGGATGAAAGTAATCGTATATGGTAATATTATCTGTGGTTAAGCTGCTTGTTTACTGTTATTTCATATGCATATGTTGGATACAATGTATGATGGATGATTTGGTGGAAAAGGTGAAGTAATGTTGCATAAGAATACGATTTCATGATTTAAGCATGTTTGTATGACGAAAGTGAATTTTTATAATGTTGTTATGCTAGTAACATATGAATGGAGAATTTGATGTTATATATTATGTTATTATTCTTACGTAAAATTATAGAATAAAAGCATGTGAGTAATACATGATTGACAAGTTGAATAATATATGTGCATGGTGAATGTTGTTGCTTGACTTTTGAAGATAGTAACATGTGGTTAGGGATACTGGTTTTTGCGCATTGAGTTGTTTTTGTTTACTTTGTTGTTATTTTAAGTTATTTGGAAATAAAAATCAAATAGTTATGTTGTCCGATTACAGCGAAGTTGTCTTTAAACTGTTATAACTATATGTATATATGATTTTAATGTGATTCCAATTGGAAGTGATAGCCTGTTCTTTTATGATTCTAACGATAGGTCACACGCTCAAAATGACCAAGAAAAAAGTGAGATATGACTGTTTTACGAAAATTGGACAGTGCTAAGAAATGCGTAGGGTACTCGATCGAGTGGCCCTTACTCGATTGAGTGCACCTCTTGTTACTCGATCGAGTACCCCTTACTCGATCGAGTAGCCCTGGTAATTTGTTGTACGTGCTTCTGACCTTCACCTACTCGACCGAGTAGGCTGTACTCGATCTAGTGACCCCTGTTTTGGGTCATATGCTTATCTTTTGACTTCGTCGCATATTATGTTTAATTCAAAGGTGTTCTTTTGCTTCTTTATGCATTGTTTTATATATATGTTGGTCTTGATGCGTAAGTTACCCAATCTTATGATGTAAGAGTAGCACCTTATGGTGGGTATGAGTTTGGTGGGGAAGACATGAGTTATATGTGGTTGTGAGGGATAGTGGTAAATAAAAGGGAAGATTGATGAGTTTATCGAGGCAAGGAACATGTTTTGTGAGATGTGGTGGGTGATATAATCACGATTTTGAGTAATGTAAAGCTAAGTTAATATGGGCAAGGGATGATGTAAGTCTAAGGAACGTGAGAATGAAAAGATGGAAATGAAGGATGTGGATTGTAGTAACTGGATATGTGTAAGGAATTATGGAGGGAGATGGTTAGGATTATGTTGGTTAAGAATATATGTAATGAAAGGTCGATGTAAAGGGATGGAGAAGAGTGGTATATAGTGAACTTAGATGGAGACATGTCACGACGTGGATTTGTAGATAGTGAGTGAGTTTAGGGAATTTGGTTTATTAATAGGTGAAACAAGTGTGTGATTTCCTTGGGCAGTTGACGGTAGGAAATGAGTTTTTGTTTCTAAAAAAAAATTGGAGAATAAGCTTTGCTTGTATGGACGGATTGGTGACAAGTGTGAGTGATAGCATGATGAGAGAAGATCTATTGTAAGAAAGAGTGAGATGGTACAGATATGAAATAATGGGATTTGATCTTTGGAGCAATGAGAAGGTAACCGGAGCACTAAAGAGTTAGGTAAAAGAAATAAGAAGTTGAATTGTTAATTTTTTGTGTCGAGTGTAAAAGGAAAAGAATGAGGGGAGTAAACTAAGAGAACGTTGACCGGAGTTAAGGAGCATGAAAGTAAGGAATCATGGAGATGTACGATAGCATCAAGAGAGGGTGTGAGTCAATGGCTATATAAGAGTTTCGGGACAACATGTTAGCCATGAGTTTCGACGAATTAAGAGGACTAAAAGTTGGTAATGTATTGACACGATATGATATTTTGGTAGGAAGTTAGGTGACGATACAATTACGGATATAATTGGAATGAATGTTCAGGTGAATTTTGTTGATGGATTTGATGTTCGTTATTTGGGATGTTAACCAAAGATGGGAAAGAAACCGTGATATTTAGAAACGAGTGTAGGAGGTTTGATATACGAACAGTGCTAGTGTTGAGGTGTTGTCACTAGTGGTTAAGGGTGTTGATAAATAGGAAAGATAGCCATTCTAAAGAGGTTGATTTTGTAGAGACCGGATTGATATGTATGGTTGTGAGGGAGTATAAGATGTGGTTATAGGAGGCGGTTGCTAGTACTTGGGTATTAATGGTATGGTGCAGTTGTCAGGAGGTGATGGTTACGCGAATGAGAGAATGTGTTATAAAGGGCATGCGTGTTTAAGCTCGAGCGAGAGATAACCTTTATCAAGTGGTAACTTACGTGATCAGGATTAACTAGTTGGATGTGATTACGGGTCTATGATGTGTATAAATGTTTGTGTGAGGTTCTGACCTCACGAGAAGTGGTATGGTGTGATGATGAGGCTCATAATTGCGTAGATTTAGTCCCCTAATTGAACCTATTTTGAATACTAATATAGCATTTCATGGCCACTTTATCCGTCAATTCCTTCCTATTTTGCTTTCCTAGTGCATTTTATATATGTATTATAGGAAAGAAGATAATGAGGCAGAATCCCCGTCTTCTATGCATATTAGAAGCTTGTTGACGATCTTAGATGGACTAGTATGAAGAAGAGGCAAGAATCATGACCAAGGATGTAGGAATAAAGAGTATATAGAAGGATCATAGGCTTAAAAGCAAGGAGAAGGAACCCTGTCCAAGTATCCGAGCGTCCCGAGCTCAGGACGAGCGTCTCAGCCTAGGATCCGAGCATCTCCGATGCATGCCCGAGCGGATCTCCCTTACAGGACCAAGCATGCTTCAGGCCAGGACGCGCGGATTTCCTTTGGAGTTTCTACTCAATCCGCGCATGTCCCTCAGGACTTTCAAAGCTCTATTCAATACTTAAGCATTGTTATTTACTAATCTACCCTTTCTTAACCTAATGATGTACCACTATATATACACCATTTGTAATACTCAAAAGGGAAAGTCCTCTTAGCTTAGAAAAAGCCCTCTTAGTGGAGGCAAAGTTCTCTTAGATTAGACAAAGGTTTCATTAGGAGTAGATTAGAATAGATTATCCTTTAATCATTTCACAAATTACACATTAATCTTTCCATAATTATTGTTCAAGTTTATTATTGGGTAATTGAAGATTATTGAGTTATTATAGGAGAATTGACAACACTTCATCAATCAATCAAGTTTTCTTCTATTATTCTTTCCTTTCCAATTGTTCATCTTAAGTTTGGTATAATTCCTTTACTCTTTACTCTTTATTGCTTATTTGTTCACTGTTTTATCATGTTTATACTTGTTGTGATGATTGACACCATTGATGACATGTCTTCCGTGATAATAAGTGAGTAGTTACTTAACTAGGACTAGTGGGGGATTAGGGGAGTTAATCATGGGATTGATTTATGCTTAATGAGTTCATATGAATGCTTGCTTATTGTTCTTCAACTTATGCACATATCATGTTTGATGAAATGCTAGACTATGAAACCTTGCATTTTTTACCCATCTCTTATCTATTCAACAAGGCTTGTAAGATATAAACCAACTCAAGCCTTGTTAGACCTTGCTTATAGTTGAAATAGGGAAAACCCAAGTCGACTTATAGGTGTTGTAAAGTATTAACCGACTCGGCTCCGAGACGTAAGTTTCCCCTAGGAATTGGTAATCATGTATGTAGTCTAATAGGAAGAATTAAGTCGATTGTAGGTGTTTTAAAGTCACAAACATTTTGATTGAGCGTGTCGTTGTACGCTATCAAACACATTTATACCCAACTACTAGCATAGCAAGCAAGTCAGGGTCAATCCACGGGACGGGACGGGTACTCAAATTGTTCAATCTAATTGTAGTTGTGCTAAGGGTTGTCACAATTGATTTGAATTGATTGATTCTAAACTAATAAAAGTAATAAAGTAAAACAAGCAAATAAAGCAAATAAAGATGTAAACAAATAATAAAGGATATTAGGATGTCATGGGATCATAAGGGAATCATGGTAAGATAGGATAAATGAGTTATATAAATGCAAGAAATTTATTATTGTTGGAATTAAGTTAGTTCATGTCATATAATTCACAAATGACTCGGCTACGGGACCCAAATCTTCTTATTAATTGATGTGAACATTATTTGCGCACATTTAGTCCCCTAATTGAACCTATTTTGCATACTATTATAACATTCCATAGCCGTTTTATCCGTCAAAAGCTTTCTATTTTGCTTTCCTAGTGCATCTCTTGTATTTTGTAGGAAAGAAGAGAATAAGGCGGAAATTCCTGTCTTTCGTGCATGTTTAGAAGCTAGTTGACGATATTTGATGAGCTAAGATTAAAGAGGAAACAAGAACTAAAGACCAATCCCACAAGAATAAAATGGAAGTGAAGGAAAAGGAAGAATAGAAGAGAAAGCGAGACTGCACTCCAATCCGTGCGGCTTCTCTAGAAGCCGGCCGTCCCCAAACTACAGAAGACGTGCGTCTTCACCCAAATCCGCCCGTCTTCCCCTGCTACAATCCGCCCGTCCCGACACCAATACGCACGGATTCCAGTCCAGCACAAATCCATTTCTTCAAGCTTCAAAGAAAGATGCCCTTCCTCCGAAAAATACCGGCGTTTCCCTGCTCCAATCTCAAAAGTGTAATTACTAGTTTAGCCCTTAGTTAACCCTAATGCATCCACCTAATTTCAACTATAAATACCCCACTTGTAAATAATCAAAGGGGGATCCTTTTATCAAGTTTTTAGAGTAGAAAATCCTTCTCTTAGATTAGATTAGGGGTAGATTAGAATAGATTACTCTTTAATCTTTCCACAAATCACACATTAATCATTCCTTAATTATTGTTCAAGTTTGTTACTTTTGGGTAATTGAAGATTATTGGGTTATTATTGGAGGATTGACAACCCTTCATCAATCAATCAAGTTTCTTCTATTATTCTTTGCTTTATTATTTGGATCATCTCAAGTTTGGTATAATTCCTTTACTCTTTAATCTTTATTGTTCATTTCTTCATTCTATTATCATGTTTATACTTGTTGTGATGATTGACACCATTAATGACATGTTCTCCATGATAATGAGTGAGTAGTCTCTTTAGCTAGGATTAATGGGTAATTAGGGGAAACCAACATGGGATTGATTCATGCTTAATCTAATATGTTCACATGATTAAATTGCTTGCTTGTTGTGATGTCAACTTTATGCACATGTTATGTTTGATAAAATGCTAAGCCTATGAATCCTTGCATTTACAACCATCTCTTATCTACTCAACTTGACTTGTAAGATATAAACCAACTCGAGTCTTGTTAGACCATGCATAGAAGTTGAATAGGAGGAAAGTAAGTCGACTTGTAGGTGTTGTACAATCTAATCGATTCGGCTCCGGGACCCAACCCTTCCTATAAACCGTGAGACATAAACCAACTCGGTTCCTCCACAATATTAATTGCTTGCTTATAATTGTAAACATGTTTGTATGATCAACACCATGAGTCCCCTATGACCCCATGACATCCTAGCACTTCTAATCATTTGTTTACACCTTTTATTTTATTGCTTGTTTTACTTTATTGCTTGTATTAGCCTAGAACACAACTACAAACCCAACCAAATAGTGACACTAGCATAAATTGAGATAGATAGACTTAGAACCCAAAGCACACCGTCCCATGGATCGACCTCGACTTACCGCTAATTAGTAGTTTGTTGAGTATTATAAATGTGTTTGATTGGATGTGACCCGACGACATCACCGATCATTAATTATATGACATGAACTAACTTAATTCCAACAATAATAAATTGCTTGCATTTATATAACTCATTAATGCTATCTTACCATGAATCTCTTATGATCCCATGACATCCTAGTATCCTTTATTATTTGTTTACATCTTTATTTGCTTTATTACTTGTTTTACTTTATTGCTTTCATTAGTTTAGAATCGATCAATTCCAATCAATTGTGACAACCTTAAGTGCAACTATGATTAGATTGAACAATTTGAGTACCTCCATCCCGTGGATTGACCCCGACTTGCTTGCTATGCTAGTAGTTGGGTATAAATGTGTTTGATGGCGTACAACGACACGCTACATCAAAATGGCGCCGTTGCCGGGGACGGTGTTGTGTATTTGAATCATTATTTTGTCTAGTTCTAGTTGTGCTTCTTCTTGAGGAGCCTTGGTTCCTTGGGATTTTTGTTTCTTGTGCTTTAACCTTGAGGAACTTGTTTCTCGAGGTTCGTTCTTAACATTTTATTGTAGTTTCCGTGCTTGTAGTTGTTTCCTTGTCTTAGCTATGATGATGGCTCAAGACTTGACTTATGGAGTATGTGGTGGATCTTTTGAGTATGACTACAATGGGTATGGTGAGTTTGAGAAGCAAGTCAACACAAACCTACCTTATAACTCGTACATTGAAAATCCTAACTATTACCCCAACTTTCCCCACCAAAATCACCACACCCATTATTCACAACAACCACCCACCTAAAACTCACTTTACAACAAATTCCAAATGCCACAATATGACCATTTTCACACCCACACACAACAACAGGATGAGACGAACTTTGACATTCAAGATATGGTTTTCCAAATGATGGGAGACCAACAAAATTTCTTCACACAAATTCTAGAAGAGAACCAAAATAGGAACAATGTTCTCCAAAGCATTGTTACCCGTGGTGAGGAGTTGGCAATTCGAATTGCCCAAAGAAAGGCAACTAAGAAACCACTCCCCACCAATCCTTAACCATTGACCATGAATGTGAATTTGAGACAATGACCTTTGATGAAGAAGATGTGTAGTGGGAAGAGTCAATCTTCTTGAGCTCTTGTGAGTATTAAAGTGTGGTATTTGATGAAGAAGACATGAGGTTGAGTAAGCCAAATACTCTCCTCTATGTGTATGAGGGTGTGTCATTTGATCTTAACATTGAGATGTTGAAGAAAGAGTTGACAAGGAGGAGTGAAGCCCCTATCTATGATTCATATGGAGGAAGCAATGATGACGCATCTATGGAAAAAGATGATGAGGGAAATATATGAAAGATCATAGATCCATATTAGACTCTCTAATAAAAATTAAATTATCTCATAATTTATCATTTTAGTGATCTATGTAACATGCATGCAAATATAAAAGTATAAAAATGAAAGTTTAAGGAAAAACAATATCCCTTACATTGATTTTATGGTAATATGGGCACAAACTAGATCACCTACCTAGTTTGTTCTTGAGCTAAAAAGAAATGGATGATCCTCCTTGAAAAACCTTCAACAAGAAAGTCTTCTTCAAGTTGCACCAAGAACAAATCACCCAAATAATCTTACAAATACTAACTAGATATTTGTACAACTTACCCTTGTTAATATTTGTAATATTACTAACACTCTTAGTAATAATATTTATTTTACTAACAACTTAGTAAATGATTTTATTGGATTTTAGAGAGAAAGACCAACAACTTTTATTCACACATGCGAAAAGGTGTACAAATGAAGTAGTGAATAAAAGAACAATGTGTTGGTCTATATGGAGGGGAAAAGGACGGGTGGAGTAGTAGTGTGTAGGAGTGGATTTGTTTCAATATTGTCCAATCTTTTGTCACATGCAAAAAGATGTTATGACAACTTATGGAAGAAAACACAAGTAAAGTGAAATGATCATAATTATAATCATCCACTATACTCCATTTACACGGTCCAATGTCCCATTTACCGGTCCATATCGGTTCTTATATTTGTCGAACAAATACGTGTAATTTTTATTTAAACATCGTGTCATGTTTAAATGTTTCCAATTAATTTCTTCTAAATCACTCCGTAAATATACGTGTACCGCTACACATATTATTTTAGGTACTAATATTAATCACATTAATCAATTAGTACAATTTTAGTGAATTAACAATTAATTAACTAAAATCCGTCTCCCAAAATTTATTATTCAATTATCGCATAATTAAATAATAAATGTCATGCATCGAGTTCGCAACTCGAAATCTCTCTAAAATAATCGACTAACCTTTTAGTCTATAAATAAAGGGGCTAAATAAATTGTATCTCATACAATTAATTAGTTGTCTATTGGGTTTCGTTCCTTTAGGTGTGACCGAAAGGGGTCAGTTGATCACCATCGTCTCACGACAATAACGTCAAACTCTAGTCAGCCAACCGTTATCGATTTATGTTAATCAACTGACGAGAATCAAATAATTAAATATCTGATAATATTCCTTTAATGAGATTTATTATGTAAACGCACTATTGTGGAGGACACTTACTCCAACAATCTCCCACTTGTCCGACACAAGATGTGCGCTACCAATTCTTTTGTCCGTTTTAATCTCCCACTCAATGCAAGGTGTCTTTCAGGTTGCACTTGCACATGAACATATTGCGAGTGGTTTTCTCGATCGGGAGTTTGATTACCTGACCGGAAAAATCTCTCACAGATTACTTCCGAGCGTGGCCACGCATTTGTAGTCATTAACTCCTCGAGTGGCCTTGAGATATAGTTTACCCAACGTGGGTGGACAATTCATGTATGCCCTATCTATCCTATTGTTAGACCATGCATAGAAGTTGAATAGGAGGAAAGTAAGTCGACTTGTAGGTGTTGTACAATCTAATCGATTCGGCTCCGGGACCCAACCCTTCCTATGAACCGTAAGACATAAACCAACTCGGTTCCTCCACAACATTAATTGCTTGCTTATAATTGTAAACATGTTTGTATGATCAACACCATGAGTCCCCTATGACCCCATGACATCCTAGCACTTCTAATCATTTGTTTACACCTTTTCTTTTATTGCTTGTTTTACTTTATTTCTTGTATTAGCCTAGAACACAACTACAAACCCAACCAAATTGTGACACTAGCATAAATTGAGATAGATAGACTTAGAATCCAAAGCACATCGTCCCATGGATCGACCTCGACTTACCGCTAACTAGTAGTTTGTTGAGTATTATAAATATGTTTGATTTGATGTGACCCGACGACATCACCGATCAAAATGGCGCCGTTGCCGGGGATGGTGCTATGTGATTAAGTTCTTACTTGTTTGTCTATTTTGATTTTGCTTTCACCTTGAGGAACTTGTTCCTCAAGGATTGTTCTTACCATTTTTGTGTAGTTCCCATGTTTGTAGTTGTATCTTTATCTTGGCTATAATGATGACCTAAGACTTGGTACATGGAGTATGTGGTGGATATTTTGAGTATGACTATGGGTATGGGGAGTTTGAGGAGCAAGTCAACACAAACCTACCTTACTATTTGTACAATGAAAATCCTAACCACTACCCCAACGTTTCCCACCAAAATCACCACATCCAATATCAACAACAACCACCAACCCAATACCCACTTCATAATGAGTTTCAATTGCCACAATAAAACCACTTTCACACTTACCCACAACAAGAAAATGAACCCATTAAAAATGTGATCCTCCAAATGATGGGAGATCAACAAAACTTCTTCAAACAAGTGCTAGAAGAGAGCCAAAGGAGGGATAATGTTCTTCATGGCATTATTGCCCAAGGTGAGGAATTGGAGATTCAAATTACCCAAATGAAAGAATTCCAAGCAATCACTCCCCGCCGTTCTTTGGACATTGAACATGGATGCGAATTTGAAATAGTAACTTTTGACATGGAGAATGAAGAGTGGGAAGAGCCAATCTCCTTAAGCTCTTGTGACTATGAAAGTGTTGTGTTCGATGAGGAAGACATGAGGTTGAGTAAGCCAAGTACTCTTAGCCTTTGTGAGTATGAGGGTATGTCCTTTGAAGTGAATGTTGAGACATTGGAGAAAGAGTTGAATGAAGCCCCCATCTATGATTCGTATGAAGATAGCAACAATGATGATGAGCCTAGAGGATGGACTCAAAATATCACCTTGCTTGAGGAGCCTATCCTTGAGACATTTGAGATACCCTATCATGAAGAAGAACGTCCTTCCCCTATTCCTCATGAAGACTACTTGACACCTATCATGAAGCCAATGATCATTGAAGAGGATATGGTGGACCTTATTCAAAAGGCCAAGGTATCATACAAGAGTTACTTGGTGAAAAAGCTCAAAGAGAAGATTGCTCGTGAAGCCACTCGTGAAGGTTTGGCACCCTCAATGACAACTTCTAAGGAACTCGATCATCAATGCCATGAAAATTCTCCTTCCACCTTGGAAGGATTGAAAAATCAAAATGCTATCATCATTACCGGAATAGGAGAAGAAGTTGGTGAGTGAAAGTCTACGGATGAAAATGAACCATATTTCATGCCTAGTATTGACAAGAATCATGGGCTTGTTCATTGGCAACATTGGGAAAGCTCTAGCACCAAGGACAAAGCAAAAACAAAAAGAACAATTTACAAGCTTCCTTGGCCAAATTTCATGTTCAAATGGAGCAACCCATATTTGTGTCTATTTGGAGCTTGTTCACAAGCTTTTGATCTCTTATTAAGAGCCTTGAGCTCTATGGATAAGAATTTCTACAATTTGAACTAGTTTGGTGGAGTCCTATCTCAAACCACCATTTGTATGAAATTTCCTAGACCCTTTTTGCTTTGTATAATATTGTACATTATTGCATTTGCATTTGATTTCTTGCATGAGAGTGGTGAGAGAGAAAGTCATCTTACATTTTTATTGAGCAAATTTCAGAAAAATATAAGGAGGAATAACATATCGGTGAAAGGGTATCATATTGCAAGGAAAAGAAAGAAAAAAGAAGAAAGGGAGCTGAAGACGCCCGTCCCGAGGCCTGGACGCCCGTCCAGGACCCACGTCAGAAGACTGGATGACGCTGTCTCAGAAGACGGGCGGGTTCAACCCAAGACGCCCGTCCTGAGAAAAGACGCCCATATTCTTCACGGGACGCCCGTCCCGTATGTCATCCAAAACAAATTTTTCAGCTGCCAGAAAATCTGAGCGAATTTCTGAAAATCCGCCCGTCCCAAATCTGAAGACGCCCGTCTTTTATTTTTCCTGCTCTCAACTTGGAAAAATCCCTGCATTAGAATCCGCCCGCATTTGGAGGAAGACGCCCGTCTTCTAAAAACACGAGACGCCCGTCCCGCAGCATATCCGCCCGGATTGTCCCATTTTCTCGGATAAACCCGACGGGGCTCACCCTTATCCGCCCGGATTCCCCCTTCTTCTATAAAATCACCCCCTTTCCTCCCTCATTTCCTCACCTTATCAAACCCTAAAACACTCATCTCCTTCCTCAAAAACACCCCCCTCACACCAAAAGCCGACAACAAAACCCCCATTTCCTCAACTTCAAGATGATGAACCTCAAAGGCAAGGCCAAGAAGTTGGTTGAATCTACCGGAAGGAAACGCAAGGGATCATCCTCCTCAATTCAGCGAGAGGTAGCACTACCCAGGAACGTCCGTCCCTTAGTGAGAAGAGGGATCGAACAACTTGAGTACTTCCAAGAGGTACTTTTTGAATCCGATGACCACCGCAAGAACTTTGTCAAATTGCTAGGTAAGAACTACGAACCCACTCAATTCGTAGATAATAGGGTGTTGGAAACCCTTAAGATAAGGTACCCTATCGAGATGTTCTTTAATGGCCTTGGGCTTGGAAAACTTTTCCATGCCCATGAGGAGACATACCTTAGTCTCACGCTTGAATTTTTGAGTAGCCTTCACATTGTAACAAACACTAGGACCAATGTGAGCATGGAGTTTAGGTTGTGAAACCTAGACCATCATCTTTCACTTGATGAATTTGCCTACATTTTCGGTCTTGATGTGCCCACCAACTTTACCGATAAACCCGATAATTTCGATGTGGATCTACTTTGGAGGGCTATTTCCGGGAGGAATTTTACCGGTTTAAAGCAATGTTATACCTTCGCCATCCAACATCCGGTGATTCGGTTCACCGAGCGCTTTGTGGCCGGTACCATCAATGGGAGGTACGAACAAGATAGGTGTACTCTCATTGATTTAACCTTTCTTGAGTCCTATTTGAATGTTCGAGGGACGAGGCGTTATAACTTCAATACGTCACTTGAGATACTTACTAGGTTCAATGATTTTGCTCAAGGGACCACCCAACTCAAGACCTTCGTAATGGGAGGTCTAATTACTATTTTGGCCAACTATCTTTTCCCCGGGTTCAATGCCCAAGGGACCTATACTCCTCTTGAGGGGAGGACTTTGATTGATGAGCACACCATCTTCACTCATCACCGGTGGTGTAATTACACTCAAGACGGGAGTGTAGAGTGGTACACCAAAGGATGTACTCCAATCATCCTAGAAGGTTGGAAGATACCGGGCATTGATCCAAGATTGAGCCCATACTCGCTCCCACCAAGCTACCTCCTTGATATCCAAATTATTGACAATCCCCCTCAAAGGGAAGAGCCACCCCACCAAATACCTCGTGGAGGACCGGCGAGGCCTATTCGCCCACCTTCCTTTGTGCCTATCCCGCCATACCCTATCCCTCATACCAAATTTGAGCCGGAAATCCCCAATACCCCGGGTATTAATGATTTGATGGCACTCATGAATAGAGTGGACCTCGGGGTACATGAAGGGAGGGTCGACAACTACTTGGCCCTTTATCCCCAATACTATAACATGGCTCAACAAGAGTATGTCGACCCTAATGGCCCTTTGCCCAAATGGGCCCAACCGGAACTCTTGTTCCCTAATCAAGGGAGCCAAGCCTGGGATCGCCAAGGTGGAGGATACTCGGGTCAAGGAGGAGAATTTGACCAAGAAGGGTATTGGGGCCAAGAAAGCGGGTACGACCAAGCCGGGAGTTCTCATCGATACGGCTATGATCAAGATGAGGATGACAAGTGAAAGAGGCCTACCTCACCACCTCCATTTGTATGATACCCATCTCTCCCTCTCTCTTTTGTATATACATTGCATTTAGTGTAGTTTTCACATGCATTTGTATCATATTTCATTTGCATTAGTTAATTCATATAGTATAGTTGCATTGTAATATATCTCACATGATTCATGTAGATAATTTCATATAGACTAGAATTCATGCATAGTTACTAATGGCCAAACCTATTCATTTCTACACTAGAAATAGTGTTTAAATCGGTTTGGGGAGGTTTGCTCATAAGTGATCATAGTTTAAATCATGCATCATATAGTATAGTTTAGATTGCATTCATTTGTTATATATGTCATATAGAATTGCATTTAGTTAGAGCATGCATTCATTCATATTATATCATTGCATTTGCACTTCAATTTCCATAAAATCAAAAATCCAAAAACATGTATTTCTTTCTCATTCCTACTCCTACATGTACATTGAGGACAATGTCCAAAATAATGGGGATGGGAATTTATATTCCAAAATGCATAAAATTGAAAAATTTCGAAAAATCACAAAAATATGTCTTTTATTTTCATAAAAACAAAATCCATAAAAATTTGAAAAATTGAAAAATCCAAAAACAAGTTCATTTCCTTTTTAGTATAGTTTTGTATATATTGTTGTATATATTGTGTTTGTTCTATCCTTGTTCACATTGATTGACTACGCCACATCCGAGACATGAGGATCATGAAGACCGCATGGTATGATCTTTCCAATCTCCTTTTTTCCTCTTTATGTTAATGACTATGTGGCTTTATTTTGATTGATGCGGTATAACAATGTGAACTTAGGACTTGCATTTAGTTTATATGTCATATTAGTTGGTAGAATCACTTGCATTAGGATGTATATATTAGTTGCATCATGGCATATAGTTGCATTTAGATAAAAATTTTTAAAAGGTGCCTAATTGAGAACTTTGATAAGAGCAACTAAGCCATTACAAATACTTTTTCAACTTAAGACTTCGCCTACTAGAATGGTTGTAAAACACCCTAGATTGTGTCATATTAGTGTCTTTTGACCCATGACCCAAAGCCTAGTCAAGAGTTTGCATGTGAGTCACCTATTCCAACCCCGTGATGCGATGTGGACTTGGTTAATTTGTCTAGGTGACCTTGATTGACCTTGTGGTATGGCAACCCAAAAATACTTTCTATCAATAAGTTTGAAGTGCTCATTTCAAAGATTTTGTATGTGGAAACGTTTCATTGCCAAGGAAACCTCAAATGTTATAAAATGTTGAAATATTGAGAATTTTAGTTGTTTTGATGGAGGCGTACCACTTCGATGTGCTTTGGAGAGGGATCCATTGAATTGGGCCCCCACACGGTTGTGAATTCAACCGCCCAGAGACAGAGTGACTATCACCCCGAAAAGGTATTGTCTAGAGGTTAACCGGTTGCCTAATAAGCGATTGGCGAAAGCAAAGGACACTAGCCCGGAAGGGACAAACCCCATCTCTAATTTTTGAAATGTGAAAGTTGAATGAGGTCAATTTTTGAATACTAGTCATATCCACCCTTGTTTATAAATATTTGAGCATTTCATCCCCAAAAAGCCTTTTTGTCAAACCACTTTGTCGAGCTTGGGACGATCCATGACCTTTACTTTTGTAGAGAATTCGAGACTTGTCATGTCATATGCTACTAGCATCATAGGGATCATCATTCCATACCATCCGATCGCTCTTGACGAAAGCATTTGGAAATTGAGGACGAAAGTAGTCTAGTTTAACTCCATTTGGAGGTGATTTAGTGCCATCCTCTTAGCCTTAGTAATTTGTTGAACTAGTATTTGTGACGGATTATATTCTCTTAAATTTGTTCTCTTCTAGTTGCCTCCGCCATTTGATGAGGAAGTGGCTATTCCTTTTGTAGATACATCCATTATTTGACTTTGTGTGCTTAATGTTTGGATGTGTCGCCATTTTGGCAAGACCTACCTTGCCTTGCAAGAAGGCATCCTACCTCATGGTTGTCTTGTTGTCAGTTGAAGGGGCGGAGTGAGACCCGCTAATTGTCTCATATCGGCTATATTATTAGGATAGTTTAAATAAAGGTCTAGTTTTAGTCACCTATTTACTCGGGACGAGTAAAGAATCGGTTTGGGGATATTTCATGTGAACATTATTTGCGCACATTTAGTCCCCTAATTGAGCCTATTTTACATACTATTATAACATTCCATAGCCGTTTTATCCGTCAAATGCTTTCTATTTTGCTTTCCTAGTGCATCTCTTGTATTTTGTAGGAAAGAAAAGAATAAGGCGGAAATTCCTGTCTTTCGTGCATGTTTAGAAGCTATTTGATGATATTTTATGAGCTAAGATTAAAGAGGAAACAAGAACTAAAGACCAATCCCACAAGAATAAAATGGAAGTGAAGGAAAGGGAAGAATAAAAGAGAAAGCGAGACTGCACTCCAATCCGTGCGGCTTCTCTCGAAGCCGGCCGTCCCAAAACTACAGAAGACGTGTGTCTTCACCCAAATCCGCCCGTCTTCCCCTGCTACAATCCGCCCGTCCCGACACCAATATGCACGGATTCCAGTCCAGCACAAATCCGTTTCTTCAAGCTTCAAAGAAAGATGCCCTTCCTCCGAAAAATACCGGCGTTTCCCTGCTCCAATCTCAAAAGTGTAATTACTAGTTTAGCCCTTAGTTAACCCTAATGCATCCACCTAATTTCCACTATAAATACCCCACTTGTAAATAATCAAAGGGGGATCCTTTTATCAAGTTTTTAGAGTAGAAAATCCTTCTCTTAGATTAGATTAGGGGTAGATTAGAATAGATTACTCTTTAATCTTTCCACAAATCACACATTAATCTTTCCTTAATTATTGTTCAAGTTTGTTACTTTTGGGTAATTGAAGATTATTGGGTTATTATTGGAGGATTGACAACCCTTCATCAATCAATCAAGTTTCTTCTATTATTCTTTGCTTTATTATTTGGATCATCTCAAGTTTGGTATAATTCCTTTACTCTTTAATCTTTATTGTTCATTTCTTCATTCTATTATCATGTTTATACTTGTTGTGATGATTGACACCATTAATGACATGTTCTCCATGATAATGAGTGAGTAGTCTCTTTAGCTAGGATTAATGGGTAATTAGGGAAAACCAACATGGGATTGATTCATGGTTAATCTAATATGTTCACATGATTAAATTGCTTGCTTGTTGTGATGTCAACTTTATGCACATGTTATGTTTGATGAAATTCTAAGCCTATGAATCCTTGCATTTACAACCATCTCTTATCTACTCAACTTGACTTGTAAGATATAAACCAACTCGAGTCTTGTTAGACCATGCATAGAAGTTGAATAGGAGGAAAGTAAGTCGACTTGTAGGTGTTGTACAATCTAATCGATTTGGCTCCGGGACCCAACCCTTCCTATGAACCATAAGACATAAACCAACTCGGTTCCTCCATAACATTAATTGCTTGCTTATAATTGTAAACATGTTTGTATGATCAACACCATGAGTCCCCTATGACCCCATGACATCCTAGCACTTCTAATCATTTGTTTACACCTTTTCTTTTATTGCTTGTTTTACTTTATTGCTTGTATTAGCCTAGAACACAACTACAAACCCAACCAAATTGTGACACAAGCATAAATTGAGATAGATAGACTTAGAACCCAAAGCACACCGTCCCATGGATCGACCTCGACTTACCGC
The DNA here is from genome assembly GCF_048544455.1 of Silene latifolia. Lineage (NCBI taxonomy): Eukaryota > Viridiplantae > Streptophyta > Magnoliopsida > Caryophyllales > Caryophyllaceae > Silene > Silene latifolia. Next base: position 65,833,587 of record NC_133532.1, on the reverse strand, counting down.
TAACTAGTAGTTTGTTGAGTATTATAAATGTGTTTGATTGGATGTGACCCGACGACATCACCGATCATTAATTATATGACATGAACAAACTTAATTCCAACAATAATAAATTGCTTGCATTTATATAACTCATTAATGCTATCTTACCATGAATCTCTTATGATCCCATGACATCCTAGTATCCTTTATTATTTGTTTACATCTTTATTTGCTTTATTACTTGTTTTACTTTATTGATTTCATTAGTTTAGAATCAATCAATTCCAATCAATTGTGACAACCTTAAGTGCAACTATGATTAGATTGAACAATATGAGTACCTCCATCCAGTGGATCGACCCCGACTTGCTTGCTATGCTAGTAGTTGGGTATAAATGTGTTTGATGGCCTACAACGACACGCTACATCAAAATGGTGCCGTTGCCGGGGACGGTGTTGTGTATTTGAATCATTATTTTGTCTAGTTCTAGTTGTGCTTCTTCTTGAGGAGCCTTGGTTCCTTGGGATTTTTGTTTCTTGTGCTTTAACCTTGAGGAACTCTTTTCTCGAGGTTCGTTCTTACCATTTTATTGTAGTTTATGTGCTTGTAGTTGTTTCCTTGTCTTAGCTATGATGATGGCTCAAGACTTGACTTATGAAGTATGTGGTGGATCTTTTGAGTATGACTACAATGGGTATGGGGAGTTTGAGAAGCAAGTCAACACAAACCGACCTTATAACTCATATAATGAAAATACTAAATACTACCCCAACTTTCCCCACCAAAATCACCACACCCATTATTCACAACAACCACCCACCTAAAACTCACTTTACAACAAATTCCAAATGCCACAATATGACCATTTTCACACCCACACACAACAACAGGATGAGACGAACTTTGACATTCAAGATATGGTTTTCCAAATGATGGGAGACCAACAAAATTTCTTCACACAAATTCTAGAAGAGAGCCAAAATAGGAACAATGTTCTCCAAAGCATTGTTACCCGTGGTGAGGAGTTGGCAATTCAAATTGCCCAAATAAAGGCAACCAAGCAACCACTCCCCACCAATCCTTAACCATTGACCATGAATGTGAATTTGAGACAATGACCTTTGATGAAGAAGATGTGAAGTGGGAAGAGTCAATCTCCTTGAGCTCTTGTGAGTATTAAAGTGTGGTATTTGATGAAGAAGACATGAGGTTGAGTAAGCCAAATACTCTTAGCCTCTATGAGTATGAGGGTGTGTCATTTGATCTTAACATTGAGATGTTGGAGAAAGAGTTGACAAGGAGGAGTGAAGCCCCTATCTATGATTCATATGGAGGAAGCAATGATGACGCATCTATGGAAGAAGATGATGAGAGAAATATATGAAAGATCATAGATCCATATTAGACTCTCTAATATAAATTAAATTATCTCATAATTTATCATTTTAGTGATCTATGTAACATGCATGCAAATATAAAAGTATAAAAATGAAAGTTTAAGGAAAAACAATATCCCTTACATTGATTTTATGGTAATATGGGCACAAACTAGATCACCTACCTAGTTTGTTCTTGAGCTAAAAAGAAATGGATGATCCTCCTTGAAAAACCTTCAACAAGAAAGTCTCCTTCAAGTTGCACCCAAGAACAAATCACCCAAATAATCTTACAAATACTAACTAGATATTTGTACAACTTACCCTTGTTAATATTTGTAATATTACTAACACTCTTAGTAATAATATTTATTTTACTAACAACTTAGTAAATGATTTTATTGGTTTTTAGAGAGAAAGACCAACAACTTTTATTCACACATGCGAAAAGGTGTACAAATGAAGTAGTGAATAAAAGAACAATGTGTTGGTCTATATGGAGGGGAAAAGGACGGGTGGAGTAGTAGTGTGTAGGAGTGGATTTGTTTCAATATTGTCCAATCTTTTGTCACATGCAAAAAGATGTTATGACAACTTATGGAAGAAAACACAAGTAAAGTGAAATGATCATAATTATAATCATCCACTATACTCCATTTACACGGTCCAATGTCCCATTTACCGGTCCATATCGGTTCTTATATTTGTGGAACAAATACGTGTAATTTTTATTTAAACATCGTTTCATGTTTAAATGTTTCCAATTAATTTCGTCCAAATCACTCCGTAAATATACGTGTACCGCTACACATATTATTTTACGTACTAATATTAATCACATTAATCAATTAGTACAATTTTAGTGAATTAACAATTAATTAACTAAAATCCGTCTCCCAAAATTTATTATTCAATTATCGCATAATTAAATAATAAATGTCATGCATCGAGTTCGCAACTCGAAATCTCTCTAAAATAATCGACTAACCTTTTAGTCTATAAATAAAGGGGCTAAATAAATTGTATCTCATACAATTAATTAGTTGTCTATTGGGTTTCGTTCCTTTAGGTGTGACCGAAAGGGGTCAGTTGATCACCATCGTCTCACGACAATAACGTCAAACTCTAGTCAGCCAACCGTTATTGATTTATGTTAATCAACTGACGAGAATCAAATAATTAAATATCTGATAATATTCCTTTAATGAGATTTATTATGTAAACGCACTATTGTGGAGGACACTTACTCCAACAATCTCCCACTTGTCCGACACAAGATGTGCGCTACCAATTCTTTTGTCCGTTTTAATCTCCCACTCAATGCAAGGTGTCTTTCAGGTTGCACTTGCACATGAACATATTGCGAGTGGTTTTCTCGATCGGGAGTTTGACTACCTGACCGGAAAAATCTCTCACAGATTACTTCCGAGCGTGGCCACGCATTTGTAGTCATTAACTCCTCGAGTGGCCTTGAGATATAGTTTACCCAACGTGGGTGGACAATTCATGTATGCCCTATCTATCCTATTGCACAATATAGATCAACATGACCTAGTAAATGCCCTTTTGGCCTCCTTTCACGGCACGACCTAGGACAAAAACCAGAGTCACTTGAAAACTGCACTTGCTCAGATAATAGTCTCCAGTCAAAAGAATCGACTCATTAGAACATCTTAGAGATCCCCACCACGACCAGGTGTCTATAATAGAACTTAGGGACTCTCTAAATGGTCATTTTCCGACAAAGTGTGACACACTCTACCTATGTAATCGACTAGTCATCACGTATGACCTTATGGTGTTGAACAACCATCAATCGACTTACAATCTAGTCACTCCGAGACGTCACCTCATTAAGTGACTAGGGACAAAATACAATGTTTATCTTGTTCACTTGAATAGCGTTCAACATTGTCTCCACAACTTATTCAGATAAACAAGGTATTCAATGTTTTCAGTCAAACTGAGTAATTGAGTTCTTAAAAAAACTCTAACAATGAATGCGATCATCACTTATCTAAATACCAATACTCTATCAAATATTTACATAACGATCTTTAGCAATTAAGGTATACTCCTCAATTCACATTGAGATGACATAACCATCATGTCTACGGCTTTGGTTAGAGGATAAGCATCAGTTGCATCACTCTAATTTCCATTGCAATTTTCCTTTGTTCTATGCAATCTTTTCATCACATAGAGCATTTCTAAGTACACGTCTAAACAAGTTTTTAGACTCTGGTTCTAAAGCTAGTCAAACACTCCCACTGTTTTCACAGTCTCTTGGGATACGATATTCGGCTAACAGAACTACTCTAGTCCCATTAAATTCCGGTTATCAACTATCTCTCTTACAACATCGGATGTTGTAATGTACTTAGCTTTCGTTCATGATTTGTACGTATAACACTTATACATACACATCCTTCATATGACATCTTTTATGTATGACTCCTCATACATGTTTGCTTTATACATGTATACCTTCTTATACACATATGTATAACTTCTTATACATATTATTCTTTATGCACATAGCACTCTTACATGCTAACCATTCCTTAACGAGGCCCATAACATCTTATAAGCATAGGAATGTTTCTGTGTAATCCTTTTACACAAAATTCACAAATTCTTCCAAACTACAAGAGTAAATCCTCAGTGCTTCTCAAGTACTCAAGGTTGCTCTTGATAATTATCTAGTGACACTCACTAGGAAATGATTAGTAATGACTTCTCATATTCTCAATATGATAAGTCCCGACGAGAGCAGCTTTTAACATATTTAATAGATCCTGCAGCGGAAGCAAAAAGATCATATTAATTTGTTCAACAACTTGAACGAGTCAAGAATCTTATCACATAAGTCTCTTGACTAAGATGCTAGTATCCATGAAGATCTATCTCATTAGATCCGGATATTTAAGATGCGCCATGATACTCTCAAGTATTCACCCGAGAATATTTCTAGTCACTAATATGTCAAACACATATTTTAGACTAAGAAATATCATCTTAGCTACATTTATAGTCAATAATATGTCAAGCACATATTTTAGACTAAGAAATATCACCTTAGCTACATTTCTAGTCACTAATATGTCAAGCACATATTTTAGACTAAGAAACTCACTTTAGCTCCCACTAAACTCCATGTATCATCATGTTATCTCGACACTCGAGTAATACCGTTTTGATAGACTACATGATTGAACCCAAAGTTCCAACTCTCTTACGTATATAGATCACAAAAGGGATCTTCCATGCATGCTAGGCTTCTTAGCATTGACAACATCAACAAAACTTCTCCCTTCATAAGATACATTCAAGGAGAAAGTTTCGTTATCCTTTTGCCTAAACTCATCCTCATGAGAGGCTATATTGCTAAGACCATACGAATTGATAAAGGCATTTGGGTTGTCACAAACTCTCTATAACAAGCCTAAATTTTAAACATCTTATGTAACCTTTACGACAAGATCAAGGTAACCTACCAAAGTATTCACCTTAAATCAAGTATCGAAAACATCTCGTGTTTCCTTCCTTATCGCATCGTGTGCATGGAGATCAATTCGAATTGCATGGTGATACGCCATCACATAGAGTTCATACTATAAAAAAGCCTTTGATGAGGGTTTAAGATTGGTCACTTTTGAAAAGTAACGCAATATTATCGCAAAATTATCTCCTTATAACCATTTAGCCACAATAAAGAACGTCTTCTTGCATTATACTCAGTTTGTGGGTCTTGGACTTCCGTAAGTTCAAAATTTCTCCCACTCTGTCTTCCAGAAAATGAAAATCTTTCTGGAAAGACAGTATTATGAGCCACAAACTCTTTGTTCTCGTTTTGGAGGAGTAAAAACCAAGTGGTTCAATTTTGGATAACCCTCACAAATACACAAATTGGTTCTGAACATAAACATTTATGATCCCAAATGTATAAAAAGATAAGTTAGGGACTCTCCCTATCCATATCTCATAATGTTCGGTTTATATACTTGACTACACCATACTCTATGGTGTCCCAAGGAGAACATACTATGTGAACTGGTTCATAATCTTCTTAGTGATTATCAAGGTCATTACTTGATATTACCCATTTGATCTTCAAAGTCATTACTTTGAAACTTCCGATCAACATCTTGATCTTGACGTGCTATTGGTTTACTACTTCATTTTTAAAATATTCCACGTTTCAAAAGTCACTTTTATGTCTTATTAAATAGATATGAGGTTTTCATATCTACTTAACATTACGTTAAAAGTAACGAAGTATATATATATAACCAATTATCGGCCTTAAGCATCCGTATGTATATGGTCAATCACCTCACTATTGTGTTTCTTTTCCGCAAAAGAAAAACATAATACATGCACACATACCATAAGACTCACAATCAAATGGTTGTTCAATGTGCTTTTCGTTTACTCGTTTGAAACGAATTTACTTGAGGTTTGATCAATTGGGTTCACCAGATTAGAGACTTTAAAATCTACAAGATCGTATAACATTTAGTTTTCATGAAGAATGTAAAATTCCTCTAACTTAAGTGGTCTAAACCAACCACCAAGTTATCATAGGAGTAGGTACAATATTTTGTTTTAAATCACATGAGTGATGCCTTCTATGTATAAACATAGATAATTACATTCTTTTAAAACCAAATTTAGGTACATTTGTCCTTATCAAAATCATTGCTACTCTAGCACCACTTCGATACAAAAATGTCCTATGCTAGACGTTTTACGTTTTATCAATTCATGTAAACTTCTTTACAAAGAAATGACCCGTACTTGGTATCTCATACCAAGATAGTGGAACTAGCCTATCCATTGAGTAGATGTCTCTTTCAACTTTGTTTTATCGCATATATCTAGGGTTGATACTTCTTAACTCCCATTCACTTTCACATTCCTCTTTGCTTCAATCAAGCAAAAATGAATCTCATGAAGACCTCTCTTCATGTCATTCGTGATATTTTATACATTTAGTAAGAGTGAATTACTATAAAGTGAGTGTAACATGTGGCAAAATCTCAACTTCTTGCGAAATTGGACTACCAAATCGTTCAATTGTTATCATATGCCTAAACTCTTTAGCGCATAAACAGTCGATTCGGCCTTTCTCGAAGTGAGCCATTTGACGGTATCATATTGGAGTATTATAAGTGCTTTTGAAAACTCTTTTCGCAAACTTTTGAATTACACTTGAGTAATTAAAACTAATATGTCATTATCATGACGGAGGTGTTACTTCCGAAATCAAGACTCTCTTGATAAAATGTGACTTCCTTTTAAACTCGTAATATGAGTTTGCAACATGAAATCCCTTTTTAATATGTATGGTCGTTAATTAAGTTGTATAATAACCGCAAAAAATCGTTGTAAGCTTATGTAGGTGAATTGGTAAATCATGTTACCAATCATTAATTCCTTCAAAGAAACCGCTTTCTATGAAAGAATGAAACAAGTATAACAATAAATAGAGAAAGGAGGATGAAGTGCGCGATGTCATACATTTATGAGAATGAACGAAAAATAGGAAAAATTAACATTCAATGTTTTAATTTTACTTGTGAAATATCTTTAACAAGTTTTAACATTTATATAATGATCTCCCACTAAATTATATAAATGATTCCAAGACCCAAATATTAAACAAAAATGAGCATCGCTTGGGCGAAACATCCCATAATTGTGTAAATTCGGTAAGTCACGTTGACTAATTCTACCTCTAGAACTCTTGGTCGACGAATTTCCTTAAATCCATCTACTAGCCCCGGAACACAAGACCGTCTTATATCCCGTTGAGTCCAACCAATTTTGGCGTGTGATAACCGCTTACCACCCTACTTACTCAAGGTAAAAAGAGAAAACCCTGCTTGGGCGAGCATGGCTCTAATGAACAAGAGATTCATAGGTGTTACTAATTGGTAAGGCTAATCTCAATTTTAGTTATGTGAGAGATCTTGTCAATTTAGTCATAAATTCCCTATAAGTGAACTAAGTCGGTGAATGTAAATGACGTGAATTGACAATCGCGAAGATAAAATGCATGTGAATGGCGATTTTGTCATGCGCAAAAATAAAAACAAGCAAACAAGTAAGCATATGAATAAATCCTAGTATGGCCACCTAGTTAATAAAAACTAGACTATTACATATCGGAAACCAACTCCTTGGTCCCTTGCCTCTTCATTTCAAAAGTGGTTCCTTCTTGTGGGATTTGGAACACCTTCCAAAAATAGACTCGTCTCGATGTAATCCGTCTTTTGGAAACGCCGGTAAGAATAACTATTACAATTGAATTACATAGCTATTCCTATTATACATTAATTAATAAAATAAATAAAACTATTAATTAATTACAAACCGACGATACGAGATCGTATTTAATTACAAACAAATTGATATTCCCATTCATTTCGGGTAATAATGATTAAAATAAACTAGGCCATACTAGGTACAACAAGATAAATACTTTAAATAAATGACAATCATTCATTAAAATTAAATAAATATGTTTAAAATGCTGTAAAAAGATGCCAAAATCGCCCTATCCATCAATCGTTGGTATCCATCTCGGTGTTTGTGGATTTAATCGATTTTTAACATGTAAAAATCAATAATCAGCTCTTAAATCTCATTTAAGTCCAAACTAATTGTCCAAACTATTTTGGACCTCAAAATTAGTCCTCACTAATTTAATGATGAATAATTAGTTTGATTTGGTGATATTTTGCTAATTTAATCGGTAAAATCATAAATTTTAAGTAAAAATCCAAAATAATTGAAACATTACCCAAAAAATTTAAAAAAAAAAATTTGAGTATTCTGGAACACTCCCAAGAACACCAAAATGGTAGAAAACATTGCCCCAAAAATCTGGATAAAATTTATGAAGAAAAAGATCGATATTTATCGGTTTTTAACCACTAAAACCAATAAACATCAAAACAAGGTGAAATCACATTTTAATTTTCACTTTTAAATTTTATATAATATTTTTAAATGTACATAAATTTATCAAGGGTAGAATCAATTGTCTCAAAATTATGATTAATTAATTTCACTTTTATCGACTTTTATCTCATAAAATCAATAAACATGCAAAAAAAAATTCAAACCAACCTTCAACCTTTTTCATACAATCAGTAGAAAACATGCATGAAACACCATAAAAATTCCATGGCCCGAATCAACTTTTAACTATTTTTAGTTAATTTTTAACTAAAATACGGCATTTTGACTCGGTTTTCTACCAAAAATCATTAAAAATAGCAAAATAACTTCATAAATCACCAAATTTAACCACAAGTCTTTTGAGATCAGTAGGTATGTATGCCCCAAAAAATTCGTGCTAAAACCTCTTCTAACACATTTTTTGAGTTTTTATAAATTATCTCATAATTCATTAATATGCTTAAAATCAACATGCAAATTACAAGCCTAAGCTCTGATACTACTTGAAAGATCATAGATCCATATTAGACTCTCTAATAAAAATTAAATTATCTCATAATTTATCATTTTAGTGATCTATGTAACATGCATGCAAATATAAAAGTATAAAAATGAAAGTTTAAGGAAAAACAATTTCCTTACATTGATTTTATGGTAATATGGGCACAAACTAGATCACCTACCTAGTTTGTTCTTGAGCTAAAAAGAAATGTATGATCCTCCTTAAAAAACCTTCAACAAGAAAGTCTCATTCAAGTTGCACCCAAGAACAAATCACCCAAATAATCTTACAAATACTAACTAGATATTTGTAAAACATACCCTTGATAATATTTGTAATATTACTAACACTCTTAGTAATAATATTTATTTTACTAACAACTTAGTAAATGATTTTATTGGTTTTTAGAGAGAAATACCAACAACTTTTATTCACACATGCAAAAAGGTGTACAAAATGAAGTAGTGAATAAAAGAACAATGTGTTGGTCTATATGGAGGGGAAAAGGGCGGGTGGAGTAGTAGTGTGTGGGAGTGGATTTGTGTCAATATTGTCCAATCTTTTGTCACATGCAAAAAGATGTTATGACAACTTATGGAAGAAAACACAAGTAAAGTGAAATGATCATAATTATAATCATCCACTATACTCCATTTATACGGTCCAATGTCCCATTTATGGGTCCATATCGGTTGTTATATTTGTCGCACAAATACGTGTAATTTTTATTTAAACATCGTTTCATGTTTAAATGCTTCCAATTAATTTTGTCCAAATCACTCCGTAAATATACGTGTATCGCTACACATATTATTTTACGTACTAATATTAATCACATTAAACAATTAGTACAATTTTAGTGAATTAACAATTAATTAACTAAAACCCGTCTCCCAAAATTTATTATTCAATTATCGCATAATTAAATAATAACTGTCATGCCTCGAGTTCGCAACTCGAAATCTCTCTAAAATAATCGACTAACCTTTTAGTCTATAAATCAAGGGACTAAATAAATTGTATCTCATACAATTAATTAGTTGTCTATTGGGGTTCGTTCCTTTAGGTGTGACCGAAAGGGGTCAGTTGATCACCGGCGTCTCACGACAATAACGTCAAACTCTAGTCAGCCAACCGTTATCGATTTACGTTAATCAACTGACGAGGATCAAATAATTAAATATCTGATAATATTCCTTTAATGATATTTATTATATAAACGCACTATTGTGGAGGACACTGACTCCAACAAGATAGGCTCAAATGATAAGTGGAGTTGTGAGATCAACTTGCTTGAGGAACCCATCCTTGAAAAGTTTGAAGATTGCTTCGATAAAGAAGAGGAATGCCTTCATGAGGACCTTTTCAAACCCACTATGGAGCTCATGATAGTTGGAGATGACATTATGGACCTTCTCACGAAAGTCAAATCGTCATACAAGAATTACTTAGTGGAGAAAAGCACAAAGCTACGAATGAGCTTACTTGTGGAGACTTGCCACCCACAATCTCCACTCCCATGACACTCAATCATCAATGCCATGAAAGTGCACCTTCTATTCTTGGAATATCACCTAGTCCAAGTATTTTCGTCATCAACTTTAGAAGAAATAGGAGCGACCGGAAAACCCCCTATGATAAGAATATCAAGTTTGCTAGTTTTAAGAACCGGGAAGGCCACCATGACAAAGCAAAGGAGAAAAAGGAGTTCAAAGGCAGATCCCTCATGGATTGGCCCTACTCTATTTTACAATGGTTCAAAACTTACTCATGTTTAGTTGAGGACCATTCACAAGCTTTTGACCAACTTTTAAGAGCCTTGAGCTCTATGGACAATGGATTTCAACATTTCAAACTAGTTTAGTGGAGTTCTATCTCAAACCACCATTTTTAACATATTCCTTTCTACAACTTTGCATTGTATAAACATACTTTTAGATTACTTGCATTTTTTTTTACATGAGAGTTGTGAGGGAGGGTTCCTTATCCATTATTTGAGGAAATTTTCAGAAATCGATGAGAAGGAAGCACAAAATGGTGCAAGGGAAAGGATTAGCACGAAATAATTGAAAGGTTGACAGGGAGCAGGTCAGGACGCACGTCCCGACAGTAGCCCGCTCGTCCCGAGCTATGCTTCAGGTAAAACAAATTGTTGTCATAAGATCTGCACGACTTGGAGTCAAGACGCACGTCCCAGCTACTGATCCACTCGAGCCAACATCAGGACGCTCGTCCTGAATGGTACATTGAGCAAGATTTTTCCTGGATGAAAATCTGGGCAGATTTTTTAAAGGACGCGCAGCCCAGATAAAGATCCGCTCAAGCTGGCCCCAAGACGCTCATCCTGACCTGTACTCAAAATAAGAAGAACCAGCTAGAAGAGAATTTGTGCGTCCCCTTGATAGGACGTCCGTGAAGCATCCTCAGGATACTCGAGCCGTAACCAAGACGCACGGATTGCAACGGATAAATGTTGGGTCACAGTTTGTTACGCCCGAGCCCAACCCTAGCCCGCTCGTCCCAATACCCTTCTTTGATATAAACGCCTTACCCACCATCCATATTTCCTTATCTTATCAAATCAAAATCACATCTCATCATCCCCCTTACAATCTCCATCACAAGAACCCAATCCCCATCACAAAAATTACACAAATCCCTACCAACCACATCAAGCAAAGATGAATCTAAGGAGCAAAAGCAAGAAAGCTACCAAGACCGTGCCTAAGCGTCGCAAGGGTGCTACTTCATCCGGCTCACGGGAGGCAAGGGGCCGAGAGAATACAATGATATATGGTGTTGTACAACTTGAGTATTTCCCAGAGGTACTCTTCACCAAAAATGAACACCGCCAACGATTTGAGCAATTTCTAGGTAAGGACTATGAACCTACTCAATTCATTGATCTTGATACATTAGAAATACTTGGCATAAGGCATCAAAAGGAGGTGTTTTTCAATGGCTTGGGTCTTGAGAAGATGTTCTATGCCCATGAGGACACTTACTTGAGTCTCACGCTAGAGTTTTTGTGTAGTCTCTATGTTGTCACTAACCAACCAAAAAATGCAAGAAGGCCACCGAGACCGTGCCTAAGCGTCGCAAAGGTGCTACTTCATCCACCTCACGGGAGGCAAGGGGCCGAGACAATACAATGATACACAGTGTTACATAACTTGAGTATTTCCCAGAGGTACTCTTCTTCAAAGATGAACACCGCCAACGATTTGAGCAATTGCTAGGTAAGGACTATGAACCTACTCAATTCATTGATCTTGATGCATTAGAAATACTTGGCATAAGGCATCAAACGGAGGTGTTTTTCAATGACTTGGGTCTTGAGAAGATGTTCTATGCCTATGAGGACACTTACTTGAGTCTCACGCTAGAGTTTTTGTGTAGTCTCTGTGTTGTCAATAACCAACGGAAAAATGTCGGTATGGAATTCCGTCTTTGCAATAGAGACCATAGGTTGACTCTAGACCATTTTGCAAGTATTTTTGGTCTTTTAGTACCGAGGGATAACACCGATAAGCCCTCCGACTTTATCGTTAACCACCTATGGAGGGCCATTTCTGGGAGAGAACTCCATTCCTACAAGCAATGTTATACTTTTGCTATCCAACATCCGGTGATTAGGATTACTGAATGTTTTATAGCCGGAACTATTAATGGAAGGCTAAAGCAAGACCGGTGCACCCATCTCGACTTGATCTTTCTAGAGTCTTACTTAAATGTGCAAGCGACAAGGCCCTACAACTTTAACACACCCCTTGAGATACTTACAAGATTCAATGACTTTACCCAAGGGAATTCTAAAATCAAAACCTTTTTGATGGGAGGCCTAATCACAATTTTGGCTAATGAACTTTGCCCCGGGTTCAACTTTAATGGAAGTTATGAAAAGCTCAAGGGGATCACTTTGATAGTTGAGGATGCTATCTTCAACCACCACCGTTGGTGTACATACAATCAAGCCGGAAGCATAGAGTGGTTCACCAAGGGATGGACACCACTTATTCTCATGGGGTGGAACATACCACCTACTAATCCCCGCTTGAGCCGGTACTCGCCTAAGCCAAGCTACCTCCTCCCCATTGAAATCCATGACAACCCACCACCAAGAGAAGAAGCACCTCATCGACCTCGCGAGTTGCCGGAATGGGGTGACGCACCACCATCTTATGTACCCATTCCACCCTACCCAACACAACATGTACCATTCATTGCTCAATATCTGAGAGCTCCATTCATGAGTGAATTGATGAAGCTCATGAAAAATGTTGATCTTCGAGTGCACGATGGGAGGGTTGACAACTACTTGGCCCAATACCCCTCCTACTACAACATGGCTCAACAAGGGTACATCAACCCTAGAGGTCCTCTTTCATCTTAGGCTCAACCACATCTCTTGTTCCCTAACTATGGCAACTAAGAAGGGAACTTTGGCGACCAAAGTGGGGGATTCTTTAGCAAAGGAGGAGGCTATGACAAAGGAGGATCTAGCGGACGTGGAAACCGCAATGATGATGAGTAAGATGGCTAGAGGTGCTTAACCACACCACCTCCATTTATATGATACCCTTTCCCTATCTCTCATGTATAGTTACATTGTAATATATCTCACATGATTCATGTAGTTAGTTGCATATAGACTAGAATTCATACATAGTCACTAATGACCAACATATTAGAAATCTATATCTCATTACATAACATATTCTTATATGTTTCAAATTTATTTAGTCATAAAATAAATTCCTAATCTTATGCATGCAAACAAAAGGGTAAGAGAAGAAATCATGTTCCTTACTTTGATAATTTCGGTCATCATATGGGCAACAACAAGATCACCTTCTTGTTAGTTCTTGAGCTTTCCATTAATGGATGAACATTCATGACTTCAAATTAGAAGCCCTCCAATTAGTAGCACCCAAAACTATCCCTTTATCCCACAAACTAACATGTACTAGATGTTTGTAATGTAGTTTACCTTAAAATCTATTACTAATACTCATATACTACTTCTAGTATTATTAGTGTTTGATTTAAACAAATTTGATTCACAAAAATGAATTTTATAAAGAACAAGAGAGAGAAGGTATTGTTTTTCTTAAACATAAGAAGAATGATAAAAATTGAGAAAAACTCTCTCAATTATGTCTCCCAAAACCGGTGGCTCTATGAGTATTAGGACCATTTCTCTTTTTCTTTTTGTCTTCACAAGACAAATGGTGTAAGGCTTTGTCATTGTCAAGTCACTATCAAGTGTCATGGACAAATGAATAAGACAAATGAATAAGACCAAAAACCACTAAAACTCCCACCTAATTTCGGTTTATCTAGTGTAATATGGAGTCCATTTTATTTTTGTCAATTGTACAATTGTATGTCATGTGACATGTGACATGTCTTATGTCATGTTTTAATTTAAAATGCATATTTAACAAATTAAATATCATTTACAAATTAAATAAATCATATTTAACAAATTGACTAGTAATTTAAAATTACTTTCTCATAAAATGGTCTTTTAATTACTAGTTAGTATAATTTACAATATCTTGTAATTATAACTAACTTATCATTCTCATCTCGCGTGTTTCGCAAACACCGATTAATTTTAGTAATATAACTTCTTAAATTACTAAATGAAATCTCATTTAATCACATTATAATAAGATGTCATTTTTCTCTCTTATAATAATTTGTTCAATTTTAAGGAATTAATTAATTTGTATCGTCATACAATTAATTAACCTTTTCAATTAAGAAAATCGTCCTTTAGGTGTGACCTTAAGGGATAAACTGATCACCGCCGTCGCACGACAGTAATGTAAAACTCTAGTCAGCCAATCATTACCGATATGTGTGGACCAGTTGACTATATATGTAATGTATCATCCCTTCCGTATTCTTGTAATGAGATTTAAATAATGATATTTAAATCATGTGATCGCACTATTGTTGAGGACACATTTCCCAACAATCTCCCACTTGTCCTCGACAAGTGTGCGTCACCAATTCTCTTGTCCTATTACTATCTCTCACTCAATGCAAGGTGTCTTTCGGGTCGTACTTGCAAGTGATCATATCGAGAGTGGTTTCCTCGATCTGGATAATAACTGATTGACCGGATTTATCTATCATAGATAACTTCCAAGCGTGGCCACGCATTTCCAGTTCATTGCTCCTCGAGTGGCCCTGAGATATTGTTTTAACCCTGACAAAGGGGTGGACAATTCCTATCGCACTTATTCTCTTCGACTAGCCACAGCCATCATAACCCAAAATATGCCCATTTGACCCCATTTACGAAGGTCTTAGTAACACAAATCAAAGTTAATCTGAAACTGTGCCACCTTAGGCAAACAGTCTTTAGTCAAAAGAATCGACTCATTAGAATACTATAGTAGCTCTCGCCACGACCAGGCTATATAAATTTGCAAGAAATCTATAAGCGGTCACTGCCCGACAAAGTGTTCCTAATAGTCTGCCTATGTGATCAACTAGTCATCTCATATGACTCTATGGCACTTGAACTTGCCATCAATCGCATCACACTCTAGTCACTTCGAGACGTCACCTCATACAAGTGACTATGGGCGAATACCATGTTAATCCGGGTTCACTTTAACGGGGTTCAATGTTGTCTCTACAACCCGTTTGGATGTAACAAAGTATAATAAAATAGTTTTAAAGTAAAAACTCGAACGACAAATGCGATTATCACATATGAATAGTCAATGCCTGATTACTATTTCATATTCTATAATCTAATTTGATCTTGAATGTAGTTGTTCATCTCAATTTAATTGAAATGACATGACTCATCATATTAAGCCTATGAGAAGGCTTTGGTTAGTAGGTTTTATCAACTTCTTGTACCTTACTCAACCTTACTACATACTCGTTTTCCTTTGTAATGTATACATTTGCATTACAAAACTTTCTGAGTACGTGTCGAGATCCAATCAAGACATAGGCCCTCTAGCCTTAGAATAGCTCCCACTATTTTCATAGTGTGCGGGACTCATCCTTCTTGCACATCTCATGATTGCAAGTGTACTCAATTTCCGTTGTAAATATTTCTGATTGTTCTTTATTGTCTAGAACGATTCTAGAAAATCTATTTCTTAAATAACATAGCCACAATGGTATCTTAACCATCCTAATGTGTTTTGATTATGGTTTTGTCGGAAACCATGCGCAATCTCAATTGTCAATTGTCACTTGTGTAACACCCTTACACAAAATTGCATCATAAACACTTTGCTTTACTTCTTTAATGCTTCTGCAAGCACTTAAGGGTAATCTTTATGGTTTACTTGGTAAAGATTACTTAAATTCGATTTTGAAAACAATTTATCATACTCAAAAGTATATGAAGTGTTATACATCATTACTCATTTAATTGATCCGGCAGCAGAAGCAAATGGAATCAATCAAATATGTTCAATTTAATTGAACCAGTCATGAATCTTATCAACATAAGACTTCTTATTGATGCTAATGTCATGAGGATTTATCTTCATAAATCTAGATATTAAAGATGTATTATAATACTCCAAAAGTCTTAAATCATTCGCAATGATCAATATGTCATCCACATATAAGACTAATTAAATTTATCGTAACTCCCACTAAACTTCATGTATAAAAACAACTTCTCGACTTATCGAGAAAAGTTTTATAACATGATCAAATCATTGATTCCAACTCATTGATGTCCTACTTAAGATCCTCTCTTAAGTTTCACATTATCTTAGGATTGTTAGAATCTATAAAACTCATGACATGTATTGAATACATTCCTTGTTTTGAAGAAGTGGGTTTTAGATTCACTTGCTGTATGCATATCCTCATAATGAAACACAATCCCTAAGAAGATGCAAATAAACGTAAGCATTTCAATTAGTGCAAAACCCTTTGCAACCAATCTTGCTTTGAAATCTCTCTTTATTAGTGCAAAACCCTTTGTCACTAATCAAGCCTTTTATTTCGGATTTTCATGGCTCTAAGCCTTGTAGTGAGTTGTGACTTAAACACTCTTATGTAAGTCATATGTTCATTACTTTCTAGAAGTAATCAACTTGAATCAAACAATTTCTTTGTAAGTTATAAACTCTTTACTTTCTTAAAAGTAGCATGAATTCATCAGCTTTAACAAGTGACGAATTTAACCTCCTAGGTTTTAAAGAAACAACATCTTACACAAAACGTCTCATGTAGCCAAGAAAGACCAGTTTCTTGTGACATAACATTCTTTGTGGCTCTTGAATAATTTCTCCCACTCTGTCTTCTATAAATAAACTTGTATTTTAGAAAGACAGCTTAACGAGCCGCAAACCCGTCGTACTCGTGATAATAGAAAGGGAAAAATGAGCATTTGTTTCTTGTGAAAACTTACAAACATTGTACCCTACCAATTCACATCTCATATGAGTCGTTTTAGATTTAGTGGAAAAATAATCTAGACAAAATGATAAAATCCCCAAAAGGATCAAGTAACTCAAAGTAACTTGATTGAAGTTCAAATCATATCGAATAGCGTTTGATTTCTTATCTAACCACACATTATCTCATAATGTGTATTAAGAGAGATTAACTTGTGATATTATATCACATTTAATTTGGCTTATATCAATGTCTTCACTTTGATAATCCCATCACGACTAAATCGTGCTTCTTTGAACTTTTGAACTTCTTCAAAGATTTCTCTATTTACCTTATTAAGTGAACACATTAGTGTGAACCTAAATCGTTGGTAAAAGAAAATGATCAACCTATTTTGGATCAATGATTTACAACCTCGATCTCCTTTTCAACCAAAAAGCACGAGATATCTTCCTTTGAATACAAGATACGCATATACCATTAACAATCTAATGGTTTCAAGAGTACTCGATAACTCTTTGTGTTAATCATTCCAGAATTTAAGGTTTAATCTTGGGTTACCAATTTGAGTCTTGCATCATCTTCATGATATATCATTCTAGTTTGGTTTAGAATATAATCACCTTGATAATGGGCTAGCCATACATCAAATCGTGGTGTATAGGGTCACAAAAGTGAAACCTCTTTTGTATCTTAACAAGTTTGTATTCTTATTTAGAGTTTATGTACTTAATAGTCACAATTAAGTACAACTCCAAACCCGAAAACTAGATTTAATACATAATGACTCTATCTCTCGACTTCATTGTTGCTAGTTGCCATATTCTAATCATCCTATGTATCAAACATAATGATGAAAACCACCACCGGTTTCTAATATTGACGAAGTAGTACTAGCAAAATTTATGTTTAATCAAATAAACATTTAAAGAAGAAGGTCCCATTAGATGTCCCACAACTAACTTGTTGATTCTTCAATAATTTGGGGTAGTTTCCTTTCTAGTGTCCAACATTTAAGACAGTGGAAACTTTATCGGTCGGAATTGATAGGTTTAGTATCGCTATTCTCAACAACTTTACTTTTAACATTACTTTGTATCAATTCCATTATTATCTTTACTTCTTGAACCTCGTCTTTTTCTTAACGGTTTAAGAGAATGCTCCCACTTATTTCAATGAATTTTTGCTTAGAGAAGCAAAATTGAATCTTATGAAGTCTACACTTCAATTCAATCGTTTTAGTCTTAAAACTTTTATTGAAGTGGTTGCGTTATTTTGGTCAATTACGAATTCTGACAAATCTAATTACCAAAACAATTTATCGCTTCAAGATACTTAATTTAAGTATATGAATAACAATCCATTGTAAGTAGATGTGTTAGTCAAGAATCAAAAACCTGTTTGATAATGAATAACTTTTATCTATACTCTTTACAAGAGATCCTTAGCATTGGTTCATTTGAGGTTTTAGAAGCAAAATTCAAATTTGTCTTTAGTTACGATGTTTTAATGGAGATTTGAATCAAAAAACGAAATGATATCGTATATGAATTGTGGTAAAGAAATAGAACAATATGATAACGGAATAGTGAAAACTTAACATTTATCGTTTTATTAATACTTGTAAATAACAAGTAAAGCATTTACATAGTGACCTCTACCCAACTATGATAAATGATTCCGAGATCCAAATTCATATTAACTTGGGCACGGGGTAGCCGATGAAACCCTTATCAATATAACTCGGTGGATTAACTCTTTAATCGATTCTACTTTTAGAACTCTCGGTCGATAAAATTACATTAACATTTATCTTTAGCCCAAAACACATCAGACAAGGGCACGGGGTAGCCGATGAAACCCTTATCAATTACTTTTGTTGAGTTCAACCCAAATTTCGAATAAATGTGTCCAAGATCCAAATTCACATTAACTTGGGCACGGGGTAGCCGATGAAACCCTCATCAACATGAATTCGGTGGATTAGACATTTATCACCCACTTCCCCTACGTAACAAGGTTTGTACCTCGGGGTGGCCGAGTGCACTCCCTCGCGAAATAGGTTTTCATGGTTTCTACTTTTTGGTAAGGCGAAGTCTCAATTGTTTATTTTAGCGAGAGGTCATGTCAATTTATTATCTATCACGTTTTAAGTGAACTAAAGTGGTGAACTACGATAATTATAATTGACACGGTCGATATAATCGATTAAAAGATGATGCATGTTTTAGTTACGGCGATTTAGCGATGCATGCGACATATAAATAAAATGCAAAGCATAAAAAATAAATCCTAGTATGGCCTTCCAAAATAGAAAATCTAATTAACTATTACATATTCGGAAACCAACTCCATTGGTCCCTTGAACTTCGGTTTTGGCACGCATCTCGAGGTAACACCGTCTTTATGTATCGTCTTCCTTGAGTGACACCGTCTTCAAGGAACTTCGGAATAAATAAATTACATAACAAATTACATAATTTCCTATTATACATTTGTAATTAAAATAAAATAAATCTATTAAATTACAAAACGGTGATACGAGATCACAATAAATTACAACCGAATCGATATTCCCATACATTTCGGGTAATACCAATTAAAAACTAACACCATACTAAGTAAAAATTACATAATTCAAAATTACATAAAATAAAATTATGACAATCATAAATAAAATGCAGCATTATAATATGTATGAACATGCCCAATTTTATGTTAAATCGCCTTTAAGGAGCCAATATCGTATATTAATCGGTTTTTACGGATTTGCGTGATTCAACCTTTTAAAATCACAATAATTACATAAATTCATATTTATGCACAAGTTAATTATCCAAACCAACTTAGGACTCAAAATTAGTCTCCACTAACCATTTGACTATAATTAACTTATATTTCTTAAAATTGTTCATTAAAAGGACTTAAAATTACATTAAAAGCCATAAACTTCAAATAAATCATAAAAATTTCAAATAAATTTGAAATTTGAAATTTAAACTCATGAATATTCTGGAAAAATACCATGACACTCATAATGTTCAAAAACTTAGGTTAAAAATTTCGAAATTTAACGGGAAAAACAATGTTGCGGTTTATCGGATTTATCAATTATAATCATAAAAACATGAGAAAATTATATTCATCAACTTTTCAATTTTAGATCTGAAAAGGATAATAAAATGCAACATGTGATGTTTTTCTTTAGTCATGAAGTACGTTTTAGCAATTTTTCACTAATTAAGTCACTATTTATGCTATTTTTCATCAAAAATTCATAAATCATGCATGAAGACTTAATTATAGCCTATTATTTTACACACATCTTGTAAAATTGTATGTGACACCATACTAAATTCCTATGACCAGATTCGAAATTTATCTCATATTAACCTATTTTTCATTTAAATTCGATTTTTATCATGAAAAATCCATATTTCGAGCATAAAAACTCCAAAAATTCTGAAACTTTCCAGATCATCCAAAAACCACTGGAAAATCCGTAGTTTAACTAATTTTCGTCCAAAAATGACATTTTTATCATAAAAATCACATTTTAATGCCAATATAATATAAAATGAACAATAAAATCCATAAATTAACAAAAAAATCCTAAATACATTTTAGGATCAGAAACTTTAACATGCACAAATTATTTTCGTGATATATCATAATAACACAAATTTATGAGTTTTATATGTTAATCGTATAACTCGGAAAAACTATAACCGATTTGCATGCAAACAACCTTGTGCTCTTGATACCGCTTGTTAGAAATCTATATCTCATTACATAACATATTCTTATATGTTTCAAATTTATTTAGTCATAAAATAAATTCCTAATCTTATGCATGCAAACAAAAGGGTAAGAGAAGAAATCATGTTCCTTACTTTGATAATTTCGGTCATCATATGGGCACCAACAAGATCACCTTCTTGTTAGTTCTTGAGATTTCCATTAATGGATGAACATTCATGACTTCAAATTAGAAGCCCTCCAATTAGTAGCACCCAAAACTATCCCTTAATCCCACAAACTAACATGTACTAGATGTTTATAATGTAGTTTACCTTAAAATCTATTACTAATACTCATATACTACTTCTAGTATTATTAGTGTTTTATTTAAACAAATTTGATTCACAAAAATGAATTTTATGAAGAACAAGAGAGAGAAGGTATTGTTTTTCTTAAACATAAGAAGAATGATAAAAATTGAAAAAAACTCTCTCAATTATGTCTCCCAAAACCGGTGGCTCTATGAGTATTAGGACCATTTCTCTTTTTCTTTTTGTCTTCACAAGACAAATGGTGTAAGGCTTTGTCATTGTCAAGTCACTATCAAGTGTCATGGACAAATGAATAAGACAAATGAATAAGACCAAAAACCACTAAAACTCCCACCTAATTTCGGTTTATCTAGTGTAATATGGAGTCCATTTTATTTTTGTCAATTGTACAATTGTATGTCATGTGACATGTGACATGTCTTATGTCATATTTTAATTTAAAATGCATATTTAACAAATTAAATATCATTTACAAATTAAATAAATCATATTTAACAAATTGACTAGTAATTTAAAATTACTTTCTCATAAAATGGTCTTTTAATTACTAGTTAGTATAATTTATAATATCTTGTAATTATAACTAACTTATCATTCTCATCTCGCGTGTTTCGCAAACACCGATTAATTTTAGTAATATAACTTCTTAAATTACTAAATGAAATCTCATTTAATCACATTATAATAAGATGTCATTTTTCTCTCTTATAATAATTTGTTCAATTTTAAGGAATTAATTAATCTGTATCGTCATACAATTAATTAACCTTTTCAATTAAGGGAATCGTCCTTTAGGTGTGACCTCAAGGGATAAACTGATCACCACCGTCGCACGACAGTAATGTCAAACTCTAGTCAGCCAATCATTACCGATATGTGTGGACCAATTGACTATATATGTAATGTATCATCCCTTCCGTATTCTTGTAATGAGATTTAAATAATGATATTTAAATCATGTGATCGCACTATTGTTGAGGACACATTTCCCAACACAACGCTCATTTCTCCTACACTAGAAATAGTGCTTAAATCGGTTTGGGGAGGTTTGATCATAGGTGACCATAGCTTAATAGAAACATGCATCATTTAATGTAGTTTAGATTGCATTCATTTGTTATATATGTCATATAGAATTGCATTTAGTTAGAGCATGCATTCATTCATATCATATCATTGCATTTGTACTTCAACTTCCAAAAAACTTTAAAAATCCCAAAATATGTATTTCCTTTACATTCCTACTCCTACATGTACATTGAGTACAATGTCCAAAATAAAGTGGGGATGGAAATTTATATTCCAAAAATGCATAAAAATTGAAAATTTTCCAAATATCCCAAAAATATGTTCTTTAATTTCATAGAAACAAAATCACGAAAGAAAGGCGCGTTCCAGGACCAAACTCGCACCGTGCGAGTTTCCAGACACCAGAACTCGCACGGTGCGAAAAATCTGGGTTTGATGGCGTTTTGTATTACGGGCCTTTCCTTTGTTAAGCCCATAATTATTAGGTTACGTTAGACTATAAATAGGATGTTTGCAAGTAGGTTAAGACATCTTATGCTCTTTTAATTAATCAAGTTGTAATTTTGGGAATTATTCATCTTTTTTAATTGGGTTTAGATCTAAGCATGGAGAACTAATCTCCCTTTCTTAATCCGACTCAAAGGCTTAATCTTTGGTTGTAAGACTCCTTAATCTTTCCTTAATTATTATTATTGTTCTTAATCTCTTGTGTTTAATTGCTTAATTTTGGAATCCTTGTTAGATTATTGTGATTAAGTGTGATTTCCTTGTTACAAAATCTTTCCAAGTTCCTTAATTTATATGTTGTTGGGTTTATTAAGTGTGATTTCCTTGTAATCCCATGTTGCAACAACTTGTTATTAGACTAATGAATGTGATTTCTTCTTGGTTTAATCAACATTAGAGAGATTAAGTTGTGATTGCTCATTAATTGTGATTTCATTGTGAGTAATTCCACCTATTAGATTCCTATTGCTTCATCTTCTTGTTAATGAATCTATATGTGTGATTTCCACTAGAGGAGTTGATAAGTTGGGTCAATTATTAAGTGTGATTTCCTTGTGATTGACTTCTAATTAAGGAAATTTGGAGATTTAATCTCACTAATAGGACAATAATATTTGTTAGAAGGATTGATTGAGGGGTTTTGTCAACTAAAGTGCCTAACTTTGGGTCGGGTTAAGTCTCTCTTAAAATTGATTAATTTCCATCTTAAAACTCACTTGTTTTATTGCTCGCCTCATACTCTTGTTTGAATTTCTTTTAATTGTCCTTGAAAACTCAACCAAAAAAACGCCCCTTTTTACATATTTGTTGTTATTGTTGTCACAATTGTTCTAATTGCTCTTTGAATTTCACTATTGCAAAACCCATCTTCTCTTGGGTTCGATCCCTTGCTTACTATTTTACTAGGTTATAATTAGTGTTAATTAGTGTGTTTAGTGGTATATAAATTGTTAATTTGGCCGTCTTTTATTGCGACATTTTAGGCGTGTCAAATTTTGGCGCCGTTGCCGGGGAAGGTAACGGTTTTGCTAGTGTGTTTTATTTGTGTTTTAGAATAGTTGTGTTAGTTAATCTTTGTTTCTTGTTGATAATGTCTTGTTCATCACTTGTGTGAACTTTTTTATTGTGTGCTCTTGTGTAGAGTTGTTTATGGTCAATACTAGGAATTCAAGTGAACCACTTTTTCCATTCAATCCGGAAATTCAAAGATCACTTGCTTGTATAGGAGGAGGTATTAGAAGAGACACCCCGGTTATTGAAGAAGTTAACCCCGTTACTCAACAAGACCAAGAAGAAGAGAACACCCTTTCCTTTGAATCCCAACCCATACCCATTCAAATCATCATGGGTGATCGTGAGGAAGAACAACCACATGGACATGGTGAAAGAGAGAACCCACCAAGGCCTAGAACCATTAAGGAACTTACCGCCCCGGATCTCACACAAGTGCCCTTGTGTATCTCCTTTCCGGCCTTGGCGGAAAAGGCCACCTTTGAATTGAAGTCCGGGCTCATTCACCAATTGCCCCAATTCCATGGACTTAGCACGGAAGATCCCAACAAGCATCTAAACAAATTTCATGTGGTTTGCTCAAGCATGAAGCCTAATGGGGTTACCGATGAGCAACTTCAACTAAGGGCCTTCCCTTTTTCACTCAAGGACGCGGCAAACGATTGGCTTTATTATCTCCCTACCAGGAGCATCACCACTTGGAATTTAATGAAGAAGGCTTTCTTAGAAAAGTATTTTCCCGCTAGTCTCTCATCTCAATTGAAGAAAGAAATAAGTAATGTTGAACAAATGGATGGGGAGAACTTGTATGAGTATTGGGAGAGGTTTAAACAACTTCTTGCTAGTTGCCCATACCATGGGTATACCGACCACGACCTTCTCTTGAACTTTTGTGGTGGTCTACTTGAGGATGATGCTAGAATGATTAAAGCCGCTACCCAAGGAGGGATTGAATATATGTCGGTCCAAGAAGCAAATGAGTTGATTGAAAGATTGGTAGGAAGCTCTAGGAATTTTGGGAGGATAATTAGGAAGACAAGTGGGACATCCTCTTCAAGGCAAAGCTCCAACCATATGGAGGAGAAAGTTGATTTTCTTACCAATTTGGTGAAGGAACTTACAAAAGGAGGTGGGAGTGCTTCTCATGTGAAATTTTGTGGTCTTTGTAATGATCCAACTCATCCCACCGATGGGTGTCCATCTTTGCAAACGGAGGAGGCAATTGAAGCGGTGAAGGCTCTTGGGTTTAGGAAGTTTGACCCCTATTCCAACACTTACAATGAAGGGTGGAAATCTCATCCAAATATGGGTTGGGGTGGAAACCAAAACCAAAACCAAAATCAAAATCAAAAAGGGCCTTCAAACTCTTCCTTTCAAAAGCCAAATCAAAATCAAAACCAATCAAAAAATTCCTTCGAAGAAATGATGAAAACACTTACCATGAATCAAATGGCAATTCAAAACAATACCAAGGAATTTCAAACTGACGTGCTTCAACAAAACCGACTCACCGACTCTAGGTTTGTTAACCTTGAGACCCAAGTTGGTCAAATCCTCACTACACTCAATTCTCAACCCACCCAAGGAGGGAGTCTCCCTTCTCACACCATTCCTCCACCCACCAAGGAACAAGCAAAAGCGGTCTCTTTGAGGAATGGTAGAGAGTTGGTAGAGGCACCCAAGGCTCCTAAGAAGACAAGACCACATCCTATTGTTCATGAAGTGGAGGATGTGGTTGAAGATGAAATTGAAGTGGTAGCGGAACAAGGGGAAGCATCTAAACCTCAACAAGTTAGGATGAATGAACCGCTTCCGGAATATGAGCCACAAGCTCCATTTCCAAGTGCTTTGAAAGATACAAGGATAGTTGACAAGAAAACTTCAAGCCTTTACGATATCTTTCGTAAAGTGGAGGTAAACATTCCTCTCCTTGATCTTCTTAGTAGTGTGCCCAAGCATGCAAAATTTTTGAAAGAGTTGTGCACTACTAAGAGGACCAATAAGACTAAAAGCATGAAAAAGGTAAGGGTTAGTGAACATGTGTCGGCAATTTTTCAAAAACGTTTGCCACAAAAATGTAGTGATCCGGGCATGTTCACCATCCCTTGTAAAATTGGAGACTTGGATTGTCAACATGCTATGCTTGATTTAGGTGCATCCATTAATGTCTTGCCCAATTACCTTTATGAGTCTGATGCGTGTCGTTTATATAATGTTTTACACCTCATTTTACACGCATTTTAGAGCTCATTTATGTAGTTCTATGCTACTATTTGCCCCATTTCGTCTACTTTCGTATTTTTATGTAATATTGCAGATTTATGCGGAAATGAGTGGAAATAAAGCTAAATCCGTCCCCGAGTACCTTGCATTGCATTTGACGTAAAGTATTTACTCAAGGAACGAGCTTGGTGCGCATTTCGAGGCCCAAAAGACAACTTTATGAAGAATTAAAAGCGGGTTATCAGCTACTCTAGTCGATCGACTGGACCCTATGGTTGATCGACCAGAGCCCGACTTACAGGAACTCCTGTTCAGCTTACCTCAGTCGATCGACCGGTCACAGTGGTCGATCGACCAAGCCGCTACTCTGACGCAAACAAAAAGATCGAGAATAAGGAAGCCCAATGTGTATTAGGTTTTGCGAATAATGTTACGTTATATTCCTATATAACGTAACCTGACATTAAGCTTTAATCATCTAATTTTTCATTCAGTTTTATTGAGGTTTTAGAATATCAAATAATTAGGGTTCCCAATATTGTTTCGTACAATTTACAATTACATTCGGTTTTTGGATCTTTATTTCTCTGCAATTCCGTTCGGTATTCTCCTGCTCTTATTCAGTTTCATTGCTTATATTTCGTTCATAGTATAGAATTGCTAGTTAGTTTCCCGAAACCAATTTATCGTTTTATGCTAGTCTTTTGTTCTATTATTTCAAGTATGAATTCAGTAGTTAATTTCGTTAATTTTATTGTTGTTATCATTCCTAGTATGAGTAGCTAAATTCATCGTGCTAGGATGTAGGGAATCTGTAGGTTAGGCGGCATTAAAATTGGTACGACCTAAATCGCACGCCGGTTAATCGACTGGGTTCCCTGGTCGATCGTGTTGGAGTAAGTGTCCCCGATAATAATGCGATCACAATTGTCGATCATATTGATCACATATTTAAATCTTATATCAAGAATACGAAAGGGATGATACATTACATATATAGTCAACTGGTCCACAAATATAGATAATGATTGGCTGATTAGAGTTTGACATTACTGTCGTGCGACGGTGGTGATCAGTTGATCCCTTGAGGTCACACCTAAAGGACGATTCCCTTAATTGAAAAAGGTTAATTAATTGTATGTCGATACAGATTAATTAAATTCCTTAAAATTGACCAAATTTTACCATAAGAGAGAAAATGACATCTTATTATAATGTGATTAAATAAGATTTTATTTAGTAATTTAAGAAGTTATATTACTAAAATTAATCGGTGTTTGCGAAACACACGAGATGAGAATTATAAGTTAGTTATAATTACAAGATGTTGTGAATTATACTAACTAGTATTTAAATTACCATTTTATGAGAAAGTAATTTTGAATTACTAGTCAATTTGTTAAATGTGATTTATTTAATTTGTAAATGATATTTAATTTGTTAAATATGCATTTTAAATTAAAACATGACATAAGATATGTCACATGTCACATGACATACAATTGTACAATTGACAAAAATAAAATAGACTCCATATTACACATCAAAACCGAAATTGGTGGGCAAGCTTTAGAAATTTTGTCTTATTCATTTGTCTTTATTCATTTGTCTATGACACTTGATAGTGACTTGACCATGACAAAGTCTTACACCAATTTGTCTTGTGAAGACAAAAAGGAAAAAGGATTAGGGTCCTTTTATCATATACCCACCGGTTTTGGTGCATGAATATTGAGAGATTTTTCTCAATTTTGTTCATTCTATCATGTTTCATAAAAACTCAACTTTCTCTCTCTTGTTCTTCATAAAATCAAGTTTTATGAATCAAATTTGTATAAATCAAACACTAATTGTGAGGTAATATCCGTATAAAACCCTTAAATTTAAGGACTATAACGTAAGTTTAACATGCGATTTATGGTCATAAACGAAAAACAATAGAGAAACGATAAAGCACAAGAATTAACCTCGGGTCCTTGTGAATTCGGCCTAAGACAAAAATCAACGTAGATTTCCTCCTAATCGTTGCACCCAAGACCGTCTGAGACTATGCCCCTTGTGCTAGAAATTACTCTCTAATTGACTTGCAATATTGAGAGAGTTGTTGTGAAGTTTTCGATGTGAGATCTAGGATTTCAGAGAAAATTGCCCCGAAACCCTAATTTCTTTACAAATGAGATGATTAGGTCACAAAAGGAGAGAGGCTCCCCTTTTGTTGTTTCGGCCGTGGGTTTCAACAACGGGAGAGAGTGGGCTTTCACTTTCTCCTTATTTTTAAACTCGTGGTCCGACTCAAAATGCTAAAATGTATATGACGGGATTTTTATTATAAATCGTCATCGGTTATCGGTTATTAAAATATCAACTAGTAACATGACTCAGTCGATATATTAATACTTGTCCGACAATGACAATATTGTATAATTAATTAATTCAATATACATTAATTAAATATAATCGTTTATATTTAATTTTACGAATTAACCGCTTAATTCGTCTTAGCCATTATTATTTAATCCGTATTAAATAATTATCTCAACATCGCGTTTGACTAATTATTAGTCAATAACTCCGACTAACTGCTTAGTCAAATTAGGCATCAACATGACTGTATTTTCATACCGTCACATCTCTCAAACGTATCCTATAGGTGTGACTTTTAGGGACCAGTTGATCACCGCCATCAGTATGACAATAACGTCAAACTTATCTAGCAAGCCAACCGTTATTGATAAACGTGGACCAACTGATAAAAATACAAAAGTATACCCTTTGATCCTTTTAGAGATTTATATGTCATTGCACTAACTGTAAAGGACACCAGCCCCAACAAGCTCCCACTTGTCCGTACAAGTGTATGTGCAATAACATTATCCGCACTAACTGGAGGACACGGCTCCAACAAACTCCCACTTGTCCGTACAAGTGTACGTGCAATAACGTTATCCGCACTAACTGGAGGACACCGGCTCCAACAAACTCCCACTTGTCCGTACAAGTGTATGTGCGATAACCGATTCTCATATTCATTTAAAACTTCTCCCACTCAATGTAAAACAATTTGCAGATCCGGATCCGCAAAGGTCGTATTTTACAATCGATCTGTATCAAGAGTGGTTTCCCCGACTAGAGAGTAACTCAACTGATAAAACGAATTCGTATTCGAGCATGGCCATGCATTTCGATTCTGACTCCTTGAGTGGCCCTAAGAAATATCGAGTACCGATAAAGGCTGAATATTTCCTTCAACTCGACTCTGCCGGTCTAAGCACGCATGAAATGACCCAGAAAAAAAACTACTTGGCCCCCTGTTACGGATGACCGTGAGAAAGAAACCAAAGTCACCCAAAATCTGCCTTAGTCTCAAGAGACAGTCGATAGTCAAAAGAATCGACTCTTAGGATCACCATGGAGGTCCTATCCACGACCTGGCACCGAATGTTATAAAACATTTAGGACTCCATGTCGATGTCACAATTGTGTCCTACGAGATATCCGTATAACTCGCCTCTGTGATTGGTCAGTCTACCGTTTGACTTATGGTTCGTTGAACCCACCATCAACCAACATCACAAAATAATTGCCAGAGTTATCAGCTCACGTGGGCAATTAAGGACCAAAAATATAATGTTTGTTCAGTTCACTTTGTGGTGTTCAAAATTGTCGTACAAATCCACATGAAAAACAAAATATTTAAATATCAAAACGATGATGTCGTATAGAGTACAAAAGAGAATGAATCTAATCCATAAAAGAGTACTACAACTCAGGAACACGTTTAATTCCCATGGAATTAACATGCCCTTTATGCTTATCTTGTCGTAATGGTTTAGTGAGAGGATCTGCTATGTTATCATCTGTAGCAATATTTTCTATCACTACCTCCTTTTGCTCCACGAAATCTCGGATTAGATGAGCTTTCCGTTGTACATGTCTAGACTTGTTGTTAGACTTAGGCTCCTTAGCTTGGAAGATGGCACCTCTATTGTCGCAATAGATGGTGATCGGGTCATTCGAACTAGACACTACAGATAGTCCTTGTAAGAATTGACGTATCCATATCGCTTCCTTTGCAGCTTCAGACGCGGCATAGTACTCGGACTCAGTCGTAGAATCTGCTGTAACACTTTGTTTGGAACTCTTCCAGGTGATCATGCGCGCCATTAAGAGTAAAAACGAATCCAGACTGAGATTTCGAGTCATCTCGATCCGTTTGGAAGCTAGCATCTGCGTAACCGGTTGCGCATAGCTTTTGATCGCCTCCATAAGTCAATGCCCAATCTTTAGTCCTCCGTAGGTACTTAAGAATGTTCTTGACAGCCATCCAATGTGATTCACCTGGATGCTGTTGGAATCGACTTGTCATACTCAATGCATATGCTACGTCCGGACGTGTGCATATCATGGCATACATGATTGATCCTATAGCCGAGGCATAAGGAATCCGTGTCATGCGCTCTTTCTCTTCCGGTGTCTCTAGTGCCTGAGACTTGCTCAAATGCACCTCTGCGCCATAGGAAAAACCCATTTTTGGAGTTAGTCATCTTTGAATCTCTCTAGTATCTTTTCTATATAAGACTCCTGACCGAGAGATAACATCCGACGTGATCTATCTCGATAGATACGGATGCCCAAAATTCTTTGTGCCTCACCCAGATCTTTCATCCGGAAATGGTTTTTCAACCATACTTTCACCGAAGTTAAGAGAGGTATGTCATTCCCAATCGGGAGTATGTCATCGACATACAATATTAAGAAGACAATCTTGCTCCCACTCGACTTGATATATAGACATGGTTCCTCGACCGATCGAGTAAATCCATTTTCTTTTATCACTTGGTCGAAACGATGATTCCAACTCCTAGAAGCTTGCTTAAGTCCATAAATGGAACGCTTAAGCTTGCACACTTTCTTAGGATGTTCAGGATCGATGAAACCTTCGGGTTGTACCATGTACAACTCTTCCTCCAAATAACCGTTTAAGAAGGCGCTTTTCACATCCATCTGCCAAATTTCATAGTCATGAAAAGCGGCAATCGCTAAGATAATCCGAATGGAACGCAGCATGACTACGGGTGCAAAAATTTCATCGTAGTGCAAACCTGGCACTTGGGTGAAACCTTTAGCAACTAGTCGTGCTTTATAGATATATTGTTGACCTTCCACATAATGCTTTATCTTGTAAAGCCATTTGCATTGAAGGGGGCGAACCTTAGCAGGTAAGTCAACAAGATCCCATACGTTGTTCTCATACATGGAGTCCATCTCGAATTGCATGGCCTCAAGCCATAGCTTTGAGTCGGAACTAGTCATGGCACCTTTATAGTTTGCGGGTTCACTACTCGTTAAGAGTAGAATGTCATCTATGTCATGTTCCTCGACCATACCAATGTATCTGTCCGGAGGAATAGAGACTCTTCTCGACCTCCTAGGTTCCTCGGAATACTAACCGTCACGGGATTGAAGGAACTGGTTCCTCCAATGGTTGCTCGGTATTTGGTTCGGAATCTCCGACACTCGAAGGTTCTATTACTCTTCGCATTCTCGAGAAATTCCTTCTCTAAGAATGTCGCACTAGCCGCAACAAATACACGTTGTTCGGTTGGCGAATAGAAGTAACGACCAAGTGTTCCTTTAGGATAACCTATAAAGTATGTCTTGACCGATCGCGGGCCGAGCTTATCCTCGTGTCTCCACTTGACATAAGCCTCGCAGCCCCAAACCCGTATAAAGTACAAGTTAGGGACCGTTCCCTTCCAAAGTTCATATGGAGTCTTGTCAACAGCTTTAGACGGACTTCGGTTAAGTATTAGAGCAAATGACGAGAAGAGCATAACCCCACAATGAGTCGGGCAACACGGTGTGACTCATCATGGATCGAACCATATCAAGTAGTGTTCGATTTCTCCGTTCGGACACACCATTCAACTGAGGTGTTCCAGGTGGAGTTAACTGTAAGGCAATCCCACAGTCCTTAAGGTGTTGATAAAACTCGTGAGAAAGATACTCGCCACCACGGTCTGATCGTAGTGTTTTAATCTTTCTACCCAGTTGGTTCTGTACCCGATTCTGGTATTCTTTGAATTTCTTAAAGGATTCACTTTTGTGCTTCATTAAGTAGACATAGCCATATCTGCTTAAATCGTCCGTGAAAGTGATGAAGTACCTATAGCCTTCTCGTGCGGTGATTGACATAGGTCCACACACATCCGTATGTATGAGTCCTAATAGGTCAGCAGCACGCATTCCAACACCTTTGAAGGAAATTCGAGTCATCTTACCAATGAGACATGATTCACACGTGCCAAATGATTGAAAATCAAAGGCCGAGATAGCTCCATTCTTTATGAGCTGTTTAACGCGTTTCTTATTAATGTGTCCCATACGGTAGTGCCATAGATAA
This sequence comes from Silene latifolia, assembly GCF_048544455.1. Lineage (NCBI taxonomy): Eukaryota > Viridiplantae > Streptophyta > Magnoliopsida > Caryophyllales > Caryophyllaceae > Silene > Silene latifolia. The sequence goes on along the minus strand of NC_133532.1, from coordinate 65,801,120 downwards.
GTTTGATCTTTGTCACCAACCTTTAACCTTTTATTCATTACGTGCAATATTTCGGTGGTCTGATCTAAAACATAAATTCCGTTCATGGAGACTGCCTTGCCATAAATCATATCGTGTAATGAGAAAATGCAAGTATTATTCTCTATTACAAATGAAAAACCAAGTTTGTCAAGTGCAGAAACTGAAATAATGTTTTTAGAAAGACTGGGTACATAATAGCAGTTATATAAAAATAACTCAAATCCGCTAGGAAGCTGGATCACATATGTTCCCCTCGAGACGGCAGCCACTTGCGCTCCATTCCCGACACGCAGGTCCACCTCACCCTTTACGAGGGGTTCGATGTTTCGGAGCCCCAGCACATGATTACACAGATGAGAACCACAACCAGTATCTAGTACCCAAGTTCCATAACTTGCGTGGTTAATCTCAATCATATGAATAAAAGTAGAAGTAGTAGAAGACATACCAACAGGAGTAACACGACCTGCTTTTATGTCCTCATGGTATACAGGACATGTACGCCTCCAATGCCCAGTCTTGTGGCAATGGTGGCATTCCATGTTACCAGTCCTGCTCTTTGTCGCGCCTGATGAGGTGCTCGACTCACCAGGCCCACTCTTACCTGATCCCGACTTCTTAAACTTCGGTTTGCCTACCGCTAGGTCTGCCTGAGCTTTGCCCTTACCCTTGCCCTTGTTTGACACAACGAGAACATCCTGTTTCAAGCTCCCACTAAACTTCATATCCTTCTCGGTCTGTACGAGTAAGGAGTGTAGTTCATGAGGACTTTTCTTCAAATCATTCATATAGTAATTCGCTCTAAAGAGCGCAAAACCATCGTGGAGTGAATGAAGCATGCGGTCAATCACGATGTTCTCGCTGATTTTACAATCAAGCGCCTCCAGTTTCTCGACATTCTCAATCATGCTGAGAATGTGTGGGCTAACCGGTTGGCCCTTCTGGAGTTTCACATCAAAGAAGCGAGTGGTATGCTCATAGGTCACGATTCTCGGTGCTTTCGAGAATTCCTTAGTGAGCATGGTGAAAATCTTGTTTGCACCTTGGGCTATGAAGCGTTTCTGCAAATTGGATTCCATTGCAAAAATGAGTACGTTTTTAATCGCACCCGCTTCCATGACGAAATCGTTATACTTGGCGATCTCGTTAGCTCCACCGTGGGGCCTGGGTTTGACGGGATGGGCTCACAAATATTTGAGCTTCCGTCGGCAGCGGCAGGCATTCCGTAATGCCGCCTCCCGGTCCGCGAAGTTTGATCCATCATTCTTCAGTCGAGTAGACTGATTCATGAAGATCCGAAGCCAGGACTCACGGTCCAATGTGGCACTTGGCATTGGGTCGTCAGCACGGCCAGCCATTTTGTTTTTAGCAGTTTAAGTGATCGTGATCTACACTGAAAAAGAAAGGAAAAACAAAACGAAATAAGCAACTCATCGAGGTGATTTAAGTCTATTTAAAATTCATTTTAATCGTGTAGACTCATTGCACTTGCATAATTGATCTCCCTCAAGAATAATACAAGTGATCCCAAGACTCAATTTCCGTAAATTGATAAGCCAACTGTTTAGCTAGTTCTATCGTTAGAACTCTTGGTCGATAGATTTCCGTAAATCCTATCTATAGTCCACCATAATCACAGGATCGTACGAGTGACCATAGTGTTGAGATAAAATAGGTCAATCAGTTCCAATTTACCCGACGTAGAAGGGGTCATATTATGCCTACCGACGAAGAAGGGATTCATTGGAGTTTGACCTATAAAGACTATTCTCAATTTTTGGTTATACGAGGAAGATCCCATCAACTTAGTTTTAATTCATTTTAAGTGAACGGAAAACTAGCATTGCGTGAATGAATTAATTTAGGTGATGGCTTATAAAAACGTGGATATCGTATATCATAGAAAACTAACGCGTGACCTCTATATGAGTCAGTTTTCATGCAATTATTAGGTGGTTTGGTTTTAGGCGGAAAATGATGCAAACTATCGTTACGATAAAATAAATAAAAGAATGCAAAACGTAAATAAAAGTCCTAGTGTGGCCTATCCTAGTAAAAAGAACATAATACAACTTTGGAATCCACCGTTGGACCCGAGAAGCTTGTCTTGATGTTCCATCTTTGTCCATGCAGCGGGAGTGAGCATCCGATCTCCATCTTTGGTCTTCTCAAAATTACAATTTAAAATTTAAAAAATATAAACCTATTTACATTCTAAATTAAAACTGTAATTACAAAGAAAAATCAAAATGGAGATGCGAGATCTCAAAATACAACCAAGACCGTGTTCCATCATTACGGTAACACGTTCTACTAAGGCCACACTAAGTTACAACCGTTTGTAAAATTAAATACGTAATAAAACATTCAAGGCATTCAAAAGTAACGATAAATAAATAAAAATGCATCAACTAAAATAAAATTTATTCGTGACATAATTCCGTAATTATGTTAAATTTATCCAAACCACCTTTTAACGATTAAAATTATGTGACAAAACAGCTTCTATCAACTAAATTTTAATTCATGATAATCCGTTACTTTAAATTGCTTTAAAATAACTAAATGGTATGTGAGTGAACCGTTTCACTATCAAGCGAATGCATAAAATCCGTATTATGCATATGTTATGGCCAAAAATACCGAAAAAAATTTTTTTTTTTTTTTTTTTTTATTCTTGCTGCAAATGCCGAGAGCAAAAAAAAAACAAAAACATGAAATTTTTTTTTTTCTTTCTTTTTCTCACGGCCTAACCGAGAGCTTGCCCAAAAAAATTTTTTTTTTTATTTTCAATGGCTCAAGCCGAGAGCAAAAACAGGCCAAACATGAATCGATTTGTCAAAACCAATTGCAATTTGAACATAATCCGTATTAAAACAAAATTACAATTGACAAATCTTTAACATATTGCTATGATTATCGTTTAAAATAACAATATGCAAAGAACAAGTCGAAAAATAAAATCAGACGATTGAAACTGATCAGCAGTAAGCCGTGTGGCACGGCTTCCAATGCAAAAAAAAAAAAACCAGCCGTGACAAAAAAAACAGCCGCACGTTTTTTTTTATGCAAAAAAAATATCGATTCAATCCGTTTAATGAAAATCAACATGAAAAAAATTACGTGGCCTCGCTCTGATACCACTTGTGGGGTAATATCCGTATAAAACCCTTAAATTTAAGGACTATAACGTAAGTTTAACATGCGATTTATGGTCATAAACGAAAAACAATAGAGAAACGATAAAGCACAAGAATTAACCTCGGGTCCTTGTGAATTCGGCCTAAGACAGAAATCAACGTAGATTTCCTCCTAATCGTTGCACCCAAGACCGTCTGAGACTATGCCCCTTGTGCTAGAAATTACTCTCTAATTGACTTGCAATATTGAGATAGTTGTTGTGAAGTTTTCGATGTGAGATCTAGGATTTCAGAGAAAATTGCCCCGAAACCCTAATTTCTTTGCAAATGAGATGATTAGGTCACAAAAGGAGAGAGGCTCCCCTTTTGTTGTTTCGGCCATGGGTTTCAACAACGGGAGAGAATGGGCTTTCACTTTCTCCTTATTTTTAAACTCGTGGTCCGACTCAAAATGCTAAAATGTATATGACGGGATTTTTATTATAAATCGTCATCGGTTATCGGTTATTAAAATATCAACTAGTAACATGACTCAGTTGATATATTAATACTTGTCCGACAATGACAATATTGTATAATTAATTAATTCAATATACATTAATTAAATATAACCGTTTATATTTAATTTTACGAATTAACCGCTTAATTAGTCTTAGCCATTATTATTTAATCCGTATTAAATAATTATCTCAACATCGCGTTTGACTAATTATTAGTCAATAACTCCGACTAACTGCTTAGTTAAATTAGGCATCAACATGACTGTATTTTCATACCGTCACATCTCTCAAACGTATCCTATAGGTGTGACTTTTAGGGACCAGTTGATCACCGCCATCAGTATGACAATAACGTCAAACTTATCTAGCAAGCCAACCGTTATTGATAAACGTGGACCAACTGATAAAAATACAAAAGTATACCCGTTGATCCTTTTAGAGATTTATATGTCATTGCACTAACTGTAAAGGACACAAGCCCCAACAAGCTCCCACTTGTCCGTACAAGTGTATGTGCAATAACGTTATCCGCACTAACTGGAGGACACGGCTCCAACACTAATAATACTAGTAGTAGTATATGAGTATTAGTAACCGATTTTAAGGTAAACCACATTACAAATATCTAGTACATGTTAGTTTGTGGGATTTTGGGATAGTCTTGCGTGCCACTTATTGGAGGGCTTCTATTTTAAAGTCATGAATGTTCATCCATTATTGGAAAGCTCAAGAACTAACAAGAAGGAGATCTTGTTGGTGCCCATAAGACCGAAATCATATAGTAAGAGCAATGATTTCTTCTTTACTTCTATTTATGTTTGCATGCATAAGATTTGTAATTATTTTATGACTAAATAATTTGTAGCATATATGAATATGTATATTAATGAGATTAATCTTTTCTAACAAGCGGTATCATAAGCCTTAGGTTGTTTGCATGCAAATCGGTTATTGTTTTTCCGAGTTATAAGATTAACAAACAAAACTTATAAATTTGTGTTTATTATGGTATATCACGAAATTTATTATGCATGTTAAAGTTTCTACTCCTAAAATATTTTAGGATATTTTGGTTTAATTTATGGATTTTATTGTTTATTTTATATTATAATGGCATTAAAATGTGATTTTTATGATAAAAATGTCATTTTTGGACGAAAAATATCTAAACTTCGATTTTTCTAGTGGTTTTTGGATATGTTTTCACATATATTATATACTGATGGCCTGTAAAGTTTCATAATTTTATGAGTTGTTATGCTCGAAATATGGATTTTTCATGTTAAATTCAAATTTAAATGAGAAAATAGGTTAATATGAGTTATATTTCGAATCTGGTCATAGAAATTTATTATGTTGTCACATGACATTTTAAAAGATGTGTGTAAAATAATTGGCTATAATAAAGTCTTTATGCATGATTTATGAATTTTTGATGAAAAATCACATAAATAGTGACTTTAATTAGTAAAATTGCTAAAACATACTTCATGACTAAGGAAAAACGTGACATGTTGCATTTTATCATATATTTCAGATATAAAAGTGAAAAGTTAATAAAAATAATTTTTCTCATTTTTTTATGGTTATAATTGATAAATCCGATAAACCGCAACATTATTTTTCTCGATAAATTTTCGAAATTTTTAACCTATGTTTTGAACATTATGAGTGTCATGGTATTTTTCCAAAATGTTCATGAGTTTAAATTTCAAATTTTGAATTTATTTGAAATTTTTATGATTTATTTGAAGTTTATGACATAATATTGTACTTTTAAGTCCTTTTATGAACAATATTAAGAAACATAAGTTAATTATTGTCAATATGTTAGTGGAGACTAATTGTGAGTCTTAATATGTTTAGGGTAATTAACTAGTACATAAATATGATTTTATGTAATTATTGTGATTTTTAAAATGTTAAATCACGCAAATCCGTAAAAACCGATTAAATATACGATATTAGCTCCTTAAAGGCGATTTAGCATAAAATTGGGCATGTTCATACATATTATAATGTTGTATTTTATTTATGATTGTCATATTTTAATTTTATGTAATTTTTGAATTATGTAATTTTACTTAGTATGGCCTTAGTTTTAATTGATATTACCCGAAATGTATGGGAATATCGATTCGGTTGTAATTTATTGTGATCTCGTATCACCGTTTTGTAATTTAATAGATTTATTTTTATTTTAATTACAAATGTATAATAGGAAATTATGTAATTTTTTATGTAATTTATTTATTCCGGAGATCCTTGAAGACGGTGTCACTCGAGAAGGCGATCCATTAAAGAAAAGTGTTGCCTTGAAATGCGTGTCAAGACCGAAGTTCAAGGGATCAAAGGAGTTGGTTTCTGAATTTGTAATAGTTTATTAGATTTACTATTTTAGGAAGGCCATACTAGGATTTTTAATATGCTTTGCATTTTATTTATATGTTGCATGAATCGCTAAATCGCCATAACTAAAACATGCATTATCATTTTATCGCGTTTATCGACCGTGTCAATTACAATTATCGTAGTTCACCACTTTAGTTCACTTAAAACGTGATAGATAATAAATTGACATGACCTCTCGCTAAAAATAAACAATTGAGACATAGCCTTACCAAAAAGTAGAAACCATGAAAACCTATTTCGCGAGGGAATACACTCGGCCACACCGGGGTACAAACCTTGTTACGTAGGGGAAGTGGGTGATAAAAGTCTATCCACCGAATTTATGTTAATGAAGGGTATTTCGGCACACCGTGCCCTAAGTTGATATGAGTTTGGATCATGGACACATTTATTCGAAATTTGGGTTGAACTCAATGAAAGTATTCACGACGATTTCCGGATGTGTTTCGGGCTAGAGATAAATATTAATGTAATTTTATCGACCAAGAGTTCTAAAAGTAGAATCGATTAAAGAGTTAATCCATCAAGTTATGTTAATAAAGGGTATTTCGGCACACCGTGCCCCAAGTTAATATGAATTTTGATCTTGGAATCATTTATCATAGTTGGGTAGAGGTCACTATGTAAATGCTTTACTTGTTTACAAGTATCATTATAACGATAAATGTTTTGTTTTCATTATTCCGTTATCATATTGTTCTAATTCTTTACCTCAATTTATATACGATATCATTTCGATTTTAATTCAAATCTCCATTAAAACATCATAACTAAAGACAAATATGAATTTTCTTCTAAAAACCTCGTGTTATCCATTTGAAGAATTTCTTGTGATGAGTATAGATAAAAGTTATTCATGATCAAAAGGGTTTTTGATTCTTGACTAACATATCTACTTACAATGAATTGTTTCTCATATGCTTAATTGAGTTAAGTACTTTGAAACGCTACATCATTTTGATAACTAGATTTGTTTGAAATCAAAATTGACCAAAATACCGCAACCACTTCAATGAAAGTTTTAAGACTAAACAAACGAATGAAGAGTAGTCTTCATGAATTTCAATTTTGCTTCTCTTAGCAAAGACTCATTGAAATGAGTGGGAGCATTCTCTTAAACCGTTAAGAAAAGGATAAAGTTTTAAAGAAGTAAAATTAGAATGGAATTGATACAAGGTAATGTTAAAAGTAAAGTTATTGAGAATAACGATGCGAAACCAATCAATCCCGACCGATAAAGTTTCCATTGTCTTAATTGTTGGACGCTAAAAAGGAAACTACCCCAAATTAATGAATAATCAACAAGTTAGTTGTGGGACATTTAATGGGACCTTCTTCTTTAAATGTTTATTTGATGGACATAAATTTTGCTAATACTACTTCGTCAATATTAGAAACCGATGGTGGTTTTCATCATTGTATTTGATACATAGGATGATTAGAATATGACGTCTAGCAACAATGAAGTTGAGAGATAGAGTCATTGTGAACTCAATCTAGTTTTTGAGTTTAGAGTTGTACTTAATTGTGACTATTAAGTGCATAAACTCTAAATAAGAATATAAATTTGTTAAGATACAAAAGAGGTTTCATTTTTGTGACCCTATACACCATGATTTGATGTATGGCTAGCCCATTATCAAGGTGATTATATTCTAAAACAAACTAGATTGACACATTATGTAGATGATGTAAGACTCAAATTGGTAACCCAAGATTAAACCTTAAATTCTGGAATGATGAATGCAAAGAGTTATCGAGTACTCTTGAAACCATTAGATTGTCAATCTTATGGTATATGCGTATCTTGTATTCAAAGCAAGATGTCTCGTGCCTTTTGGTTGAAAAGGAGATTGAGGTTGTAAATCATTCATCCAAAATAGGTTGATCATTTTCTTTTACCAATGATTTAAGTTGACGCTAATATGTTCACTTAATAAGGTAAATAGAGAAATCTTTGAAGAAGTTCAAAGAGTTCAAAGAATCACGATTTAGTCGTGATGGGATTATCAAAGTGAAGACTTTGGTATAAGCCAAAGGAAATATGATATAGTATCACAAATTAATCTCTCTTAGCACGCGTTATGAGATAATGTGTGGTTGGATAAAGAAATCAAACGCTATTCGATATGGTTTGGACTTCAATCAAGTTACTTTGAGTTACTTGATCCTTTTGGGGATTTTATCATTTTGTCTAAATTATTTTTTCCACTAAATCTAAAACGAATCATATGAGATATGAAATGGTAAAGTACCATGTTTGTAAGTTTTTCAAAAGAAACAAATGCTCATTTTTCCTTACTATAATCACGAGTACAACGGGTTTGTGGCTCGTGAAGCTGTCTTTCTAGAATACAAGTTTATTTCTAGAAGACAGAGTGGGAGAAATTATTCAAGAGCCACAAAGAATGTTATGTCGCAAGAAACTGGTCTTTCCTGGCTACATGAGACGTTTTGTTTAAGATGTTGTTTCTTCAAAACCTAGGAGGTTAAAATCATCACTTGTTGATCGAAGATGATGAATTAGTGTTACTTTTAGAAAGTAAAGAGCTTGCAACTTACAAAGAAATTGTTTGATTCAAGTTGATTACTTCTGGAAAGTAATGAACATATGACTTACATGAGAGTGTTTAACTCACAACTCAATACAAGGCTTAGTGCCATGAAAATCCAAAATAAATTCCAAGTGAATTGTTAGATATCAAAGCTTGATTGGTAGCAAAGGATTTTGCACTAGTTGAAATGCTTAAGTCTATTTGGATCTTCTTAGGGATTGTGTTTCTTTGAGATGATATACATATAGCGAGTGAATCTAAAACCCACTTCTTCAATTAGAAGGAATGTATTCAATACATGTCTTGAGTTTTGTAGATTCTTGCCATCCTAAGATAATGTGAAACTTAAGAGAGAGTCTTAAGTAGGACATCAATGAGTTGGAATCAATGTTTTGATCATGTTATAAAACTTTTCTCGATAAGTCGAGAAGTTGTGTTTATACATGGAGTTTAGTGGGAGTTACGGAAGTTTTAATTAGTCTAATATATGGATGACATATTGATCATTGGGAATGATTTAAGACTTTTGGAGAAATATAATACATCTTTAATATCCAGATTTATGTAGATAAATCCACATGATATTAGCGTCAAATAAGAAGTCTTATGTTGATAAGATTCATGACTAGTTCAATCAAGTTGAACATATTTGATTGATTCCATTTGCTTCCGCTGCCGAATCAATTAAATAGGAAATGATGTATAACACTTCATATACTTTGAGTATGATGAATTGTTTCAAAATGAATTTAAGTAATAGTTACCAAGTAAGCCATAAAGATTACCCTTAAGTGCTTGCAGAAGCATTAAGGATGTAATGTAAAGTGTTTTTGATGCAATTTTGTGTAAGGGTGTTACACAAGTGACAATTGACAATTGAGATTGCACATGGTTTCAGACAAAACCATAATCAAAACACATTAGGATGGTTAAGATACCATTGTGGCTATGTTATTTAAGAAATAGATTTTCTAGAATCGTTCTAGGCAATTAAAAACAATGAGAAATATTTACAACGGAAATTGAGTACACTTGCAATCATGGGATGTGCAAGAAGGATGAGTCCCGCACACTGTGAAAACAGTGGGAGCTATTCTAAGGCTAGAAGGCCTATGTCTTGATTGGATGTCGACACGTACTCAAAAAGTTTTGTAATGCAAATGTATACATTACAAAGGAAAACGAGTATGTAGTAAGGTTAAGTTAGGTACAAGAAGTTGATAAAACCTACTAACCAAAGCCTTCTCATAGGCTTAACATGATGAGTCATGTCATTTCAATTAAATTGAGATGAACAACTACATTCAAGATCAAACTAGATTATAGAATATGAAGTAGTAATCAGGCATTGACTATTCATATGTGATAATCGCATTTGTCGTTCGAGTTTTACTTTAAAAACTCTTTTATTATACTTTGTTATATCCAAACAGGTTGTATGACGATATTGAACCCCGGTAAAGTAAACCTGGATTAACATAGTATTCACCCATAGTCACTTGTATGAGGTGACATCTCGAAGTGACTAGAGTGTGATGTGTTTGATGGCAAGTTCAAGTGCCATACAGTCATGTGAGATGACTAGTCGATCACATAGGCAGACTGTCAGGAATACTTTGTTGGGCAGTGACCGCTTATAGAGTTCTGGCAAATTTATATAGCCTGGTCATGGCGAGAGCTACTATAGTATTCTAATGAGTCGATTCTTTTAACTAAAGACTGTTCGCCTAAGATAGCACAGGTTCAGATTAGCTTTGATTTATGTTACTACGACCTTCGTAAATGGGGTCAAATGGGCATATTTTGGGTTATGATGGCTGTGGCTAGTCGAAGGGAATAGTGCGATAGGAATTGTCCATCCCCTTGCCAGGGTTAAAACAATATCTCATGGCCACTCGAGGAGTAATGAACTGGAAATGCGTGGCCACGCTCGGAAGGTTTCTATGGTAGAAAATTTCGGTCAATCAGTTATTCTCCAGATCGAGGAAACCACCATCGATATGATCACTTGCAAGTACGACCCGAAAGACACCTTCCATTGAGTGGGAGATAGTAATAGGACAAGAGAATTGGTGACGCACACTTGTCGAGGACAAGTGGGAGATTGTTGGAGTAAGTGTCCCCGATAATAATGCGATCACAATTGTCGATCATATTGATCACATATTTAAATCTCATATCAAGAATACGAAAGGGATGATACATTACATATATAGTCAACTGGTCCACACATATCGGTAATGATTGGCTGGCTAGAGTTTGACATTACTGTCGTGCGACGGTGGTGATTAGTTGATCCCTTGAGGTCACACCTAAAGGACGATTCCCTTAATTGAAAAATGTTAATTAATTGTATGTCGATACATATTAATTAAATTCCTTAAAATTGAACAAATTTTATCATAAGAGAGAAAATGACATATTATTATAATGTGATTAAATAAGATTTTATTTAGTAATTTAAGAAGTTATATTACTAAAATTAATCGCTGTTTGCGAAACACACGAGATGAGAATGATAAGTTAGTTATAATTACAAGATGTTGTGAATTATACTAACTAGTATTTAAATTACCATTTTATGAGAAAGTAATTTTGAATTACTAGTCAATTTGTTAAATGTGATTTATTTAATTTGTAAATGATATTTAATTTGTTAAATATGCATTTTAAATTAAAACATGACATAAGACATGTCACATGTCACATGACATACAATTGTACAATTGACAAAAATAAAATAGACTCCATATTACACATCAAAACCGAAATTGGTGGGCAAGCTTTAGAAATTTTGTCTTATTCATTTGTCTTATTCATTTGTCTATGACACTTGATAATGACTTGACCATGACAAAGCCTTACACCAATTTGTCTTGTGAAGACAAAAAGGAAAAAGGATTAGGGTCCTTTTACCATATACCCACCGATTTTGGTGCATGAATATTGAGAGATTTTTCTCAATTTTGTTCATTCTATCATGTTTCATAAAAACTCAACTTTCTCTCTCTTGTTCTTCATAAAATCAAGTTCTATGAATCAAATTTGTATAAATCAAACACTAATAATACTAGTAGTAGTATATGAGTATTAGTAAGCGATTTTAAGGTAAACCAGTTTACAAATATCTAGTACATGTTAGTTTGTGGGATTTTGGGATAGTCTTGCGTGCCACTTATTGGAGGGCTTCTATTTTAAAGTCATGAATGTTCATCCATTATTAGAAAGCTCAAGAACTAACAAGAAGGAGATCTTGTTGGTGCCCATAAGACCGAAATCATATAGTAAGAGCAATGATTTCTTCTTTACTTCTATTTATGTTTGCATGCATAAGATTTGTAATTATTTTATGACTAAATAATTTGTAGCATATATGAATATGTATATTAATGAGATTAATCTTTTCTAACAGATCGACTGGCCACGTGAGCTGTGTTTCATGTTAATTGTTTTAATTGTTACATTTGACGAATCGAATGCATGCGACTAGTTGAATGCTTTGTATATGACCGACCCATTGGATCGAAAGATAGGGAAAGTTGTTAGACTACCAATTAAAATGACTAAACTATGCTAAGATCGAAAGATAGGTAAAGTTTAGATTTTTAGTCACTTTTCAGGACGAGAGTCAGTACTAGTGATATTAGGGACCCGTAGCGAGATCGAAAGATGCTACTTGTTAGGAGTGGACCGAGAAGACCTCTTATTTTCCCGTCTCACGTGATTTGTTTTAGACCTACCTAGCTGCTGCCGCCGAAACTACAGTGAACCGACCATCTTAGTATCCCTCTTTATTATTTGATTTAATCTATTTCTTTTATTAGCTTGTTTATTTGCCATTAGTTATAGACCAATTCAAATCAAACCCCCACATTCGTTACTTTAAGACTGAAATTAGACAACTATCAACTACATCTACCTCTCTGTGGTTCGACCCTGCTACCACTATCTATAGTTGTAGTTAGGAATTATAAATTTATTTTTGACACCTCACGACGGGTATCAAATTTTGGCGCCGTTGCCGGGGAGGCAATTGTTCTAATTTTTAGTTGTTTTATTTTAGTCTGTTTCTTAGTTTAAGGGACATTTGTTCCTTAAACTATTCTCATATTCTTTTTGTAGTTTCTTCTTATGCGCAGGTCACAGGGTGGTGAATTACTACCGTTCAATCCCGAGATTGAGAAGACCTTGCGTGAGTTGAGACGATCATCTAGAGTATTGCCGACAGAGGAAGAGCTGAGTAATCTGTCTAGTTACTACGAGAACGAGCTGTTTGAGGAAGATCCACAATCATCTCCTATTTCTACTTCATCAGCTGAGACCGTCACTTCTCCAGATTTTCTAGAGATGGCTGAAGAAGCGAGTATAGCAAGTCACTCTGAGCCGACAGCTGCGAATCTATATAAGGGATTCGAATTACCGGGAGCAGATAGGAAATTCGAACCGAAGCCTTCTTACATCAACTTGGTTGAGAGAAACCAATTCGGGGGAGCTGCAAATGAAGATGCAGCCAAGCATATGGAGATATTTATTAATTATTGTTGTTCCATACCTCCACCAACCGGTGTGACTCAGGACCAGGTGAAGAAGACAATGTTTATATTCTCTCTTCGTGATGCTGCAAGGGAGTGGTACAGAGACCTGGACCGAGCTGCTAATGGGATCATCGACTGGAATTCTTTGGCCTTGGCATTCTACAAGAAATATTTCTCTGCCTCGAAGACAAATGCCATTAGAGCTCAGATCACGAGCTTTAAACAGGGGCCTGATGATAACTTTCATGAGGCGTGGGTCCGTTTCAAGAAGCTGGTGCGAACCATTCTGCATCATGGGTTTGAGAAGTGGAGCCAATGCAATCAGTTTTATAATGGGCTCTATGACGATTAGAGAGCTATCCTGGATGCGGCAGCTAGTGGCAGATTCCAGGAGAATATGGGAGCGACTAAGGGGTGGAAAATCATTGATGACTTGGCCACCCATAAAGCTGAGTATGGAAATTCCAGGGGAAATCAAAGGAGAGTTGCTGAATCCCCCTCTGTAGCTGCATTAGAAGCTCTCACGGCGAGGTTTGATAAGTACGAGTTGGGAGGAGCTTCAAAACGAGGGATATATCATGTAAATGCTGTTTCAGACGGTCCTTTCGTCTGTAAAAGATGTGGAGCTGAGGGACATGTTTCAGACAATTGTCCTAGTCCCTTTGAGTCTTATGCTGCCTTTCAACATTATAGGCAGACAAACACTTACTATGAGCCGAATGTCCATCCGAATCTGAGGTGGAGCAGCCAAAATGTCTTGAATCCGACTCAACCTCCACAGCAGCAGCAGAATTATATACCCCCTCATAAGCAACAATAGTTCCAAAAGCCTCCGTATGTCCCACAGCAGCAGCAACAATCCCAAAGTTCTGATTTCAATGAGTTGAAGAATCTGTTGCTAAAAGAATCCCAAGCTAGAGAGGCCGGGATGAAGATGTTAGAGAGCCAAATTGCCCAATTGGCTAGCAAGATAACAACTCGAGCTCCGGGACATTTACCGACTCAAACTGATTAAAAGGAGACCTTAAATGCAATTACCTTGAGGAGTGGGTCTACCCTTGATGGGCCCGCTATGGTTGAGGATGTCCCTGAAAAAGATGAGGCGGAACCGAGTCAAAAGGAAGCTGAAACAAACAGTGGAAAGAAAAAGACGTCTACCAGGTATATCAGTCGATCAACTGATATACCCAGTCGATCGACCAGTCCGCGACAAACAGTAGCCTCTGGTCCTGTAGAAGCCAGTCGATCGAGTGCACTACCCGGTCGATCGACTGGAAACGCTGCTGATGGTGAGTCTTTTCGTCCTCCAATGCCCGATAACTTGAGGGACCACTTGTTTCGGGGTACGACTGCTCCAAAAATATTGAGGCAAGACCCAAATGCTGATGGGTCAGTTCCCAGTTCCAAAGTACGACCCAATGACGATTAATGGTTCACATTTGAGACGGTCTGAAGAGGGTTCAAGCTTCAACAAGGAGAAAGTAGTGGATTTTCAGCCTAAATCCACCGATGCCGGCATGAGAGATTTAGAGGAGAGGGCTAAGTTACTTCTTACAGCCCCTTATCCGGAGAGATTAGTGCCGACGAAGGAACAGGTATCGTTTAATAAGTTTGAAAATGTTATTCGTAGCTTAAACGTACAAGTTCCCTTTCTTGAGTTAGTCAATCAAGTGCCTGCTTATATGAAATTCATGAAGCAACTTTTATCTAAAAAGAAGTCACTTGAAACTGTGCATACTGTCGCACTCACTGAGGAGTCATGCTTTTATTTGACCCATACTGCACCACATAAGCTAGCTGGCCCAGGTAGCTTCTTCGTTCCTTGTAATATTGGTACCTTCTCAATTGAGAAGGCATTATGTGACCTAGGAGCCAGTATTAGCTTTATGCCTTTGAGTCTAGCTAGAAAATTGAAATTGACTAGATTTGCAGTCACCAACATGACAGTACAGATGGCTGACCGATCTGCGGTCCAGCCAATAGGAGTCTTAGAGGACATTCATGTGCAAATAGGAAAGTTTTTCTACCCTGTTGACTTCGTTGTACTAGATATGCTCGAGGATGCCCACATTCCTATTATATTGGGTAGACCATTTCTGCACACTGCTGGTGCAGTTATAGATGTTGGTTTGGGGACTTTGACCTTTAAAGTAGGAAAGCATTCTATTGTCTTTGCCCAAACTGCTAAGAAGAAAGACCCCATGTGGCCAATCACTTGTAATACGGTTTCTGAAAAGAAATCCTATTTTGTGCTTCCTGATATGCCTGTCTCTACGCCTATTCCTGTTGTAACCCCTCCGCCCCAGATTGGGAGCAAATTGGAGGAAGATTCGTCTATTTCTGATATTGCAGGAGCTGGTTTGGGGAAGGAAGAGCTGCATGTTGCTCCAGCTGTGACGGAGCCAATCGTTTCAAGAGGCGGTTTAGGATGTCATAGCTATGGCACTGACGAGGAGCTTGAAGATGAGCCAGTCAAAGTGAGGGAGTCCGACTTGGACTTTGATGAGCCAGAAGAGGTCATTGCGTGGGAAGATGTTGAAGCTGTTGATCCGTTGAGTTCTGCGGATGTCGGAGTTGAGAAGAGTGCAGCTGAGAAGATGAGCACTGTTAAGGCTTCTTCTTGTAGCCAGAAGCCAACCAAGTGGGTCATCCCATGGCCGTTCTTGATCAACTATTAGATGATCAAATGCTCTCTCAAAAACATTGTTTTTATCGCATTTTGTTAGACTTTCTATTTTATTGCTTTTGTGTGCGCGAGACTTCGCTCTTTTAAGTTTGTTTAGGATTTTTAAACACTTTAGACATTACATTTGGGTTGTGCGCAATTTTGGGCGCGTTATTATATGCTTTTGCAGGTATATAGACCATGTTAGCTCAAGTTATTGAGCTAATTCTAAGAAATCAGAAAGTTACAGCAGGTTTTCCAGTCGATCGACTGCCTCCTATGGTCGATCGATCAGGGCGAATTCGAAGCTCTGTTGTTGTTCACCTTGGTCGATCGACTGGGTGATGTGGTCGATCGACCGCCCAGAGCTGTTGTACCTGTTTTCGATCATTCCCCTGCTATGTTTGGTCGATTTGCGGAGTCAAGGGAGTATTCCCTTCACTTTATTCTCTGCTTAATTTCTGATTTCTTCTGTTTTTCTTATTTTGCACATAATTTTACCATCCCAATTTTGCTTTCTCGAGATTACGCGTGGTATTGTTTGTCTTTTCAGGTACCTTTGGTAGCACTGCTGGCTACTGAAACCTCCTAGCTCACGCTGGTTTGGGGAGGTTTCCTTTTGCTGCGCTTAAAGTCTTGTGAGTTTCCGAGTTCTTACTTCATGTTTTGTTCAATTTTACCGCAAATCCAATTTGCTTTTGCTTCTTTATACATGATTTTGCACAATGGGGACATTGTGCGATTTGATTTGGGGAAGGGTTTTGCGTTGCATTTCATTTGCTTGCATTCACGTTTACAATTTTGTCTTGCATTGTTTCTTTAATTTCCCTTATATATACAAAATACCAAAAAATTTCAAAAATTTCAAAAAATATCACGTTTACTTTTAGCATATAGGTCGAGTCGGAACGGTAGTATTTCAATGATGACATTGCATTTGCATCTGTTTATGCCTAAGCCTTGCTAATTGACATGTTATTAGTAGAATCACATATGCATATCTACGAGTTTTCGTTAATTTATTTGCTGAACTTTAAACTTGACTTAGAATTTTGGCAAACTACATCATTTTCTGAGGTTTAGAGCTCATAACTGGTGTCATTCATGACCAGTTTATCTAGGATTGTGAGTAGTATTCCTTATGAGACATGTTACATAAATGTGCATAAATATGAACTTAATCTTCTTAATACCTGTATGCATTCGGTTTGTGGTTTGTTGACACATGTGGAAGAGGTTCCCTTTGTTCTTTTTGCCCATAAACTCCACACTGCCAAAAATAGCCTTTTTGCCCCATTACTACATCCTACATTTAGCCTGCCTTTGTCAAGCTAGTAGTTTACGTTTTGGGATTGTTACTACATTTTTGGTGGCATTTGCTCATTTTGAGATGATGATTGGGAAGATGAAAAAGAAAGGGAGGAAAGAAGAAAAAATAGAATTGAAAAAAGAAAAAAAATTTGATGATTCGAAAAAAGGAAAGAGTGCTGTACTGTTTAATGCAGTCGATCGACTGCCCATTCTGGTCGATCGACTGCAGCCCGAGAAGAGAAAAAGAAATCAATTCGCATAATTCAAAGTTTTCTTATTATATGGCGATTTTTGCTCCCATGTTTCACTTGTATCTTATGGGGAGTTGATTGATTTTTATGGAGATTGTGAGATTTGTGCTTACTGTAGCACCGTTTAATATTGAAGATTTTGAGCAAGAAGTTGGATAATGTCATATGGGTTTGTTTAGGTACTAGCTTGATCACCTGTACCTCCACTTTCCCATAAATGTTTTACCTCTTCTTACCCATTACCTCACATATCCATATATACCTCGGCATGTGTCATGGTCATTTGTTTGGTTGGAATGCATATGTACGGTTGTAGAGATTATTTTCATATTAGATTGCAAGCATGTTCTTATAGGTCGTAGTTAGGTGAGAGTCGCTATAAAATCAATTCTTTCTATCTTATACATTATTCACCTTGTGCTTATTTGAGTGATTTGAGCGACCCGTGAGAGTCCAATTTGATAAGTCTCTACAGTTGACGGTTCAGCAGTTTTTAACGACTACATAACTCGTTTGCATGATTCATATTACTAATTGATTGTTACTTGTTGCATTAAAATTGGTTTAGGCTTTACATGTTTGCATTTCGCTCTGAGATTGAACTCGTTCCAATTAGGTCTTAGGATCGAGTCTAGTTCTTGCTTGGGGACAAGCAAGGGTTTGGTTTGGGGAAGTTTGATGCGTGTCGTTTATATGATGTTTTACACCTCATTTAACACGCATTTCAGAGAACATTTATGTAGTTCTATGCTACTATTTGCCCCATTTCGTCTACTTTCGTATTTTTATGTAATATTGCAGATTTATGCGGAAATGAGTGGAAATCAAGCTAAATCCGTCTCCGAGTACCTTGCATTGCATTTGACGTAAAGTATTTACTCAAGGAACGAGCTTGGTGCGCATTTCGAGGCCCAAAAGACAACTTTATGAAGAATTAAAAGCGGGTTATCAGCTACTCTAGTCGATCGACTGGACCCTATGGTCGATCGACCAGAGCCCGACTTACAGGAACTCCTGTTCAGCTTACCTCAGTCGATCGACCGGTCACAGTGGTCGATCGACCAAGCCGCTACTCTGACGCAAACAAAAAGATCGAGAATAAGGAAGCCCAATGTGTATTAGGTTTTGCGAATAATGTTACGTTATATTCCTATATAACGACACCTGACATTAAGCTTTAATCATCTAATTTTTCATTCAGTTTTATTGAGGTTTTAGAATATCAAATAATTAGGGTTCCCAATATTGTTTCGTACAATTTACAATTACATTCGGTTTTTGGATCTTTATTTCTCTGCAATTCCGTTCGGTATTCTCCTGCTCTTATTCAGTTTCATTGCTTATATTTCGTTCATAGTATAGAATTGCTAGTTAGTTTCCCGAAACCAATTTATCGTTTTATGCTAGTATTTTGTTCTATTATTTCAAGCATGAATTAAGTAGTTAATTTCATTAATTTTATTGTTGTTATCATTCCTAGTATGAGTAGCTAAATTCATCGTGCTAGGATGTAGGGAATCTGTAGGTTAGGCGGCATTAAAATTGGTACGACCTAAATCGACGCCCGGTCGATCGACTGGGTTCCCTGGTCGATCGACTGGCCACGTGAGCTGTGTTTCGTTTTAATTGTTACATTTGTCAAATCGAATGCATGCGACTAGTTGAATGCTTAGTATATGACCGACCCATTGGATCAAAAGATAGGGAAAGTTGTTAGACTTCCAATTAAAATGACTAATCTATGCTAAGATCGAAAGATAGGTAAAGTTTAGATTTTTAGTCACTTTTCAGGACGAGAGTCAGTACTAGTGATATTAGGGACCCTTAGCGAGATCGAAAGATGCTACTTGTTAGGAGTGGACCGAGAGGACCTCTTATTTTCCCGTCTCACGTGATTTGTTTTAGACCTACCTAGCTGCTGTCACCGAAACTACAGTGAACCGACCATCTTAGTATCCCTCTTTATTATTTGATTTAATCTATTTCTTTTATTAGCTCGTTTATTTGCCATTAGTTATAGACCAATTCAAATCAAACCCCCACATCCGTTACTTTAAGACTGAAATTAGACAACTATCAATTACATCTGCCTCTCTGTGGTTCGACCCTGCTACCACTATCTATAGTTGTAGTTAGCAATTATAAATTTATTTTTGACACCTCACGACGGGTATCAGAGTCACTCAAGTTAGGGCCTTTGAAACCGACTCGTACGGTCATTTATTTGGCCGATAGGTCCAATATCTATCCTAAAGGGGTTATGGAAGATGTCTTGGTGAAGGTGGGTGAAATGCTTTTCCCCGCCGACTTCTATGTGATTGAAATAGAACCCGAGAAAGGCTCCACTCCCATTTTGTTAGGAAGGCCTTTCATGAGAACCTCCAACACCAAGATTGATGTATCTAGTGGACGCCTCACAATGGAATTTGAGGGGGAAAAGATTGAGTATATCATACATGAGGCTATGAAATACCCATCCGAGACTTCATCATTGTGTTTTCTTGAAATTTTTGAGCCAATTGTGCAAACCGTGTATGAATTGTGCAAAGTTGATGCATTAGATGTTGTTTTGACTAATGGATTGGTTGGAGAGGATACGGGGTATGCTTTGTCTTGTAATTTGCAGGAAACAATCAAGGACCTAGAGGAAAATCCCCCAATGGAAGAATGGGAAGAAAAGAAAGTAATCCGGAAAATAGCAGGGAACTCGCACCGTGCGAGTTTCCCAGGGCCAGAACTCGCACGGTGCGAGTTTGCTCCTGTCCAAGATTTTTTTTTCCTTTCTTCCAAATTGTTAGAAGAGCTACCAAAGGATAAACCCGTTCCCTCTATTGTCAAGCCTCCTATTATTGAATTGAAGCCCTTGCCAAGCCACTTGAAGTATGCATTTCTAGGAGATGAAGAAACTTTACCGGTAATTATTTCAAGCAAGCTTACTAAGGAGCAAGAAGAGGCTCTCATCCGAGTTCTTAAGCAACACAAGGAAGCAATTAGGTGGACAATGGCCGACATCAAAGGCATTAGTCCCACTTTATGCATGCACCGGATTCTTCTTGAAGATGAAGCAAAGCCCGTCGGACAACCACAAAGGCGTTTGAATCCTCCAATGATGGATGTTGTGAAGAAAGAGGTACTCAAACTCCTTCATGTAGGTATGATCTATCCTATCTCTGATAGTCAATGGGTTAGTCCAACCCAAGTTGTCCCAAAAAAATCCGGGCTAACGGTAGTCGAGAATCATGAAGGTGTTTTAACCCCCACTCGAGTTCAAAATGGGTGGCGGGTATGTATCGACTACCGTAGGCTCAATGCCGTGACCCGAAAAGATCACTTCCCGCTTCCCTTCATGGATCAAATGTTGGAGAGGTTAGTGGGAAAAGCTTTTTATTGCTTTTTGGATGGCTACTCGGGTTATTTTCAAATCCCAATTGCACCCGAGGACCAAACAAAAACAACCTTCACATGTCCCTTTGGAACGTTTGCCTATAGAAAGATGCCTTTCGGTCTTTGTAATGCTCCGGGAACGTTCCAAAGGTGCATGATGAGTATCTTTTCGGATCATGTTGAGGACTTTATTGAGGTATTCATGGACGATTTCACCGTTCATGGCCAATCCTTTGAGGATTGTTTGAGTCATCTTACTTGGGTCTTGCAAAGTTGTATTGATACCAACCTTGTTCTTAACCATGAGAAATGTCATTTCATAGTTGATGAAGGAATAGTCTTGGGACATGTGATCTCCTCTAGGGGGATTGAGGTTGATAAGGCCAAGGTCGATACCATTCGCACCTTGCCTTATCCTACTAATGTGCGTGAAGTGAGATCTTTCTTAGGTCATGTCGGGTTCTACCGGCGTTTTATTAAGGATTTCTCCAAGATTGCTGCTCCTCTATGCAAGCTACTTCAAAAGGATTGCGAATTTATCATGAGTGAAGAATGCAAGGGAGCTTTTGATATGCTCAAGGAGAAGCTTATTTCGGCACCTATAATTCAACCTCCCAATTGGAATAAACCGTTTGAGATAATGTCGGACGTAAGCAATTATGCCCTTGGCGCGGTACTTGACCAAAGGGTAGGAAGAGCACCTCATGTTATTCAATATGCATCGAAAATGATGAATGAGGCTCAAAGAAACTATACAACTACCGAGAAAGAATTTCTTGCGGTGGTGTTTGCCTTAGAGAAATTTCGACCTTATATTCTTGGAGCCAAGGTCATCATCTTCTCGGATCATGCCGCCTTAAGGCATTTGGTTAACAATAAGGAGTCCAAGCCCCGTTTGATGAGATGGGTGCTACTTTTGAGTGAGTTTGACGTTGAACTCAAAGACAAGAAGGGCACAACTAATACGGTGGCGGATCACCTAAGTCGAATTGTGCAAGAGAAGCCTCAAGAGGTCTTGGAATCACCAATATAAGCTTCCTTTCCGGATGACACACTCCTAGCATTGTCCTCCATTGAATCATGGTATGCCCATATAGTCAACTTTTTGGTCTTACAAGAGTTTCCAAAAGGTCTTTCTCGCCTCCAACGAGATAAGATCAAGAGTGATGCTAAATACTATGTGTGGGATGACCCATATCTTTGGAAATTTTGTGCCGATCAAGTTATTAGGAGATGTGTCCCGGATACCGAGATCCTTCCAATTCTTAAATTTTGTCACGAGTATGCTTGCGGTGGGCATTTTGGAGCCAAGAAAACGGCTAGAAAGTTGTTGGAAAGCGGTTTCTTTTGGCCCACACTATTCCGAGATGCTCATGCCATGGTGAAGACATGTGATAGATGCCAAAGAGTTGGCAACATTTCAAAAAGAGGAGAAATGCCACAAACACCCATGATCTATTGTGAAATATTTGATGTGTGGGGTATTGACTTCATGGGACCATTTCCCGCATCTTGTGGCAATGTTTATATACTTTTGGCGGTGGACTATGTCTCCAAGTGGGTGGAGGCTAAAGCCACCAAGACCGATGATGCAAAGGTAGTTGGAGAATTCATCAAAACCAACATCTTTTCTCGGTTTGGCTTCCCAAAAACCTTGATAAGCGACCGTGGCACTCACTTTTGCAACAAAGCCATTGGAGCTCTTCTTAAAAAGTATGGGGTACTTCATAAAGTATCAACCGCCTATCACCCCCAAACCAACGGTCAAGCCAAGTTTTCTAATAGGGAGATTAAGGCTATCCTTGAGAAGACGGTGAATCCCGACCGCAAGGATTGGAGCTTGAGGTTGGATGATGCCTTGTGGGCCTATCGTACGGCTTACAAAACGCCAATCGGGATGTCACCTTACCGCTTAATTTTTGGGAAACCGTGTCATCTACCCGTGGAGGTTGAGCATCGAGCTTATTGGGCGGTCAAGTCGTTCAACTTGCAAATGAATGAAGCGGGCCTTCATAGGAAACTTCAACTTCAAGAATTGGAAGAAATTCGGAATGATGCTTATGAGAATGCTTCCATTTACAAGGCAAGAACAAGAGCATGGCACGATAACATGATTTCAAGAAGAGTGTTTCAAGTGGGAGAGAAAGTCTTACTCTTTCAAAATCGGCTTAGACTTTTCTCCGGGAAATTGAGGTCTAGGTGGATGGGACCATATGAAGTGGTTCGTGTCTTCCCATATGGAGCAATTAAAATCAAATGCTTGAAATCCAGGAAAGTTTTGAAAGTGAATGGGCAAAGGCTTAAGCATTATCATGAAGGAATTGAAGTGGGTGAAGTGGAAACACTCCACCTTGTTGATCCAATTTACTAAAATTAATGAAGATGCAACTTTGTCGAGCCATCGACGTTAAATAAACGGCAAAAGTTTGTAAATATTTCTTTCCCTTGCATATTTAAATTCCGCATTGCATTGTCTTTATTGCATTTTTCATGTTTAAATTAATTGTACACTTTAATTCTTGCATTATAAATTAAATCATGTGCATTTTCATTAATGTTTTAGCATGTTAGGATGGTTTAATGTGTGTTTTAGTGATAGGATACCAACTCAAGGGCATATGTGAAGAAAAGAAGGAAGAATGATGTGTAAAAGAATTGGCTAGAGTGGAGAATTAAGCAACAAAAAAGTCACTTCCAGCAGCAAAGTCGCACGGTGCGACATTCCTGAGTGCCAAACTCACACCGTGCGAGAAAACCCAAATCTCAGCTTTTCAGCTCGTTTTTCCCACGACATCCCCATTAGTTCTTCCCCAATTCTCTTAACACTCATCCTCTCTCTTCATAAAAACCCTAAACCCCTAAAAATCACCCATCAAAACCTTCTCAAATCATCCAAATCAATCAATTAACCTTCAAGTTTTATCAACTTTCATTACCCAACATCAATTTGGGCAAGGTAATTGCAGAAAAATCACAACACCATCAACTATTTCGACCTAGGGTTTTGAAGAATTGAAGAATTGAAGATTTTTGGTTGCAAATTGGATTAAAGGGACGAATTTAAGCATTTGTGGTTAGCATTCATCAACCAACAACACAAACAAGGATCAAAGGGAGGTATAACACCTTATTCTTCTCCTTGTCATTCATAGTTACCTAAATTTCGAATTTGAGTGCTTCAAAATCAAAATTTAGTTCTTTAATTGTGTTGAAGTTTGTCCTTAAACAATCTTTTAACTTGTGAGGTGTTTTTATTCCAACAAATAACTAATTAGCACATCATTTTTGTAGTGCATATTAGGTGTTTGTTCTGTTGCCTCACCCAAAAATCAATTCCAAAAATTGTGTTTTTCTGGAAAGTAATTATTCTATAATGGGCAAAGGTAAAGCTACCGAGGCTTCCTCCTCAAGGGGACCCAAGGGAGCCTCGGATTATGATGAAAATGAATACTCGGGTAAGGAGGGCCTTCGGGACAAGGCCCTCGCGAATTGGAAGAAGTTTGCTTCGGTGTCAATCATGGCACAAACTAATGTCCTTGACCACGATGTTCTTTCTGAATTGGGAATGCTTGACATGACCCGAATGCTCTTGGAAAAAGTTGGACTTGAGGCCTACACTAACATGGCCGCACACACCCGAAGGGGTGTTACCTTTGAGTTTCTATCTTCGTTGGAAAAAGTGAAATTGGGAAGGGACAAGGCCCCGGGGATCAAATTTCGGGCATGCCGCCTTACCCATACCTTGACTTATGATGAGGTACGAGAGGCCCTACATATCACCAAATCCCCCATCAAAGAAAACCTTGACAAAAAAATGATGACTGCCTTTTAGAATGATATTACGGGAGATGTGCGTCATGGAAACTCAAAGAATACCACCATCCCCAACCCGGTCTTGCGCCTCCTAAGCCGTCATATAAACACCAACTTCTTGGTCATGACCGAACCAACAAAAATGTAATATCAACAAATTCAATGTCTATGGTCGATGACCCCGGAAGGGAGGGGAGTACCGGATTGGGTGGACTTGTTTGTGAGTGGTTGCCTTGAACTACAAAAGAATCCAAAAGGGACCATTTTTACTGGGGACATGACCGAATTGATTGTGCAAAAGACGGGTGTTCCATTTCCACCCAATGCTTATGAACTTGATGGTAGTGGTCGCATTGACTACCATTACTTGAAGCACGCAAAAATGATTGAGGTGGTTGACAAAATCACCCCCTTGGTCATTTGGTGCATGGGTGGGCAAAACTCCAAGCATTACATGTACCTACCCCGTCCTCCTAACTCACTCTTGGGTTGGGGGAGTGCACAAGATTTCTACATGCCTCCCGACGATGCTTTTGTGTACCTTTGGGTTGATAGAGCCCATGTAGTTGAGCCGGATGAGGATGAGGGAGGAGAGCAACCGCAAGTGGGGGGGGCTTTGACTTTTGGTGACATGCCTCATAATAATGAACCATTTGATGAACCCATGCCTAATGCCCCGTATGATGAGCCCCATTTCACTCCTCCCCAAATGCCACAACAACAATAACAACAACAACAACAACAACAACAAAAATATCCTTTTTCGGTCCCTCAATTCAACTACCCGGCCTTCCAAACATGGCAAACCAACATCATAAACCGTGTCACCAACCTTGAGTCTACTCTCTCTCAAATGAAATTAACGGAGAATGCTCGGTGGGGAATCACCGAAAACCGCTACCACCACTATCAAGAGGATTTGGAAGAGATGCGTTATACTTCAAACGCAACTTTTAATATGGTGGCCGCGATGAATGCTCAATTCATGCAACAATTCCCCACCCAATACCAAGGGTATGATGAGACTAAGGTTGAGGAAACAAGAGCCGAAATGGCTAGGTTTAGAAGAAGAAGAGAATCAAGAAGAAGGGGAAGACCTCCGGACTATGGAGGTGCCTCAAGCTCACACTCTTGAGTGAGTTTAGGGTGTTCACCTCACACTTTGGGGACAAAGTGAAGATTTAAGTGTGGGGTGGGCATGAGTTGGTATCATGTATATATTGTAATATATTCAATTCCATGCATTGTATTTCCTTTCAAAAAAAAAAAAAAAAAAAAAAAAAAAAAAAAAAAAAAAAAAAAAAAAAGAAAAACCCGGCTAGGATGAAAACCCGAAAGGGCATCCTAGGCAAAAGTGGGAAAGTGGCCGAGGCCGGAGTGAAAACCAGAAAGGGCGCTCCGGGCAAAATGAAAAAAGTAGGAAAAAAAAATTGAAAAATCTTGTGACCTCTTTGAAACCTTGAAATCATGTCACATACATGACTACTTCCATTTGGAGTTGGTGACATAAGTGGCGGAGCTCTAGAAGGCCGGAAGGGTAGGATAGTAGTGTGCCAAGACTAGGAGGGGGGTTTGGAAGCTTACTTTGTTACTAGTGCTTGGCTTACTTGTTGTGTGGGATTGTGTTGACTTGTCTTATGCTTTGTTGGAGAGGTTGTGTTTGGTTGTTGAGTTGTTGAGTTGTTGGAGAAGTGTTGAAGAATGGAGGTGTTTGAGGTTGCCAAATTGATAGATTAGGAGAGGCTTTGATGAATATGGTAGCCTTGTGTTGAACCAAGTGGAGTGATAAGGGGGAGTAATAAGGAGGATGTGATGAGTTTGGGAAAGAGGTGAATGGTTGAATTGGTGGACTTAGGATCATCTTAGAAAAGGGATGACATAAGGAGGGGGAGTGAGAGAAGAGAGGTCCGTATTGGTGGAATTCGGGTCACTTACTCACTTGTTGGAGCTATGAAGAAAAGTGACCATGTGCTTAGTCGAGGGATGATATAAGAAGGAAGAGTGAGATGAAGAGAGGGGAATTAGGAGTGCCCATACTTCTTGGCCTAGGTGGTGATTAGGTTTACTCTAGTTTGCTCGGGACGAGCAAAGGGCTAAGTGTGGGGTGTTTGATGAGCTCCTATTTCTACTAAGTTTTGGCCCCATTTTGAGCTCATTTGGTAACATTTAGGGGTGGTTTTTGACATTTTTACATTGTTTAACCAATTCCGAATGCTACACCATTTAGCATAATTTCAAGTGAAGAATAAGAAGCCAAGAGATTGAGAGAAGTGTCCAAGGAAGAGCCAAGAACAAGCATTGAAGAAGTACCATAAGAAAGCCTTTCAAGGACCAAGTAAAGCACGAAAGAAAGGCGCGTTCCAGGACCAAACTCGCACCGTGCGAGTTTCCAGACACCAGAACTCGCACGGTGCGAAAAATATGGGTTTGATGGCGTTTTATATTACGGGCCTTTCCTTTGTTAAGCCCATAATTATTAGGTTACGTTAGACTATAAATAGGATGTTTGCAAGTAGGTTAAGACATCTTATGCTCTTTTAATTAATCAAGTTGTAATTTTGGGAATTATTCATCTTTTTTAATTGGGTTTAGATCTAAGCATGGAGAACTAATCTCCCTTTCTTAATCCGACTCAAAGGCTTAATCTTTGGTTGTAAGACTCCTTAATCTTTCCTTAATTATTATTATTGTTCTTAATCTCTTGTGTTTAATTGCTTAATTTTGGAATCCTTGTTAGATTATTGTGATTAAGTGTGATTTCCTTATTACATAATCTTTCCAAGTCCCTTAATTTATATGTTGTTGGGTTTATTAAGTGTGATTTCCTTATAATCCCATGTTGCAACAACTTGTTATTAGACTAATGAATGTGATTTCTTCTTGGTTTAATCAACATTAGAGAGATTAAGTTGTGATTGCTCATTAATTGTGATTTCATTGTGAGTAATTCCACCTATTATATTCCTATTGCTTCATCTTCTTGTTAATGAATCTATGTGTGTGATTTCCACTAGAAGAGTTGATAAGTTGGGTCAATTATTAAGTATGATTTCCTTGTGATTGACTTCTAATTAAGGGAATTTGGAGATTTAATCTCACTAATAGGACAATAATATTGATTAGAAGGATTGATTGAGGGATTTTGTCAACTAAAGTGCCTAACTTTGGGTCGGGTTAAATCTCTCTTAAAATTGATTAATTTCCATCTTAAAAATCACTTGTTTGATTGCTTGCCTCATACTCTTGTTTGAATTTCTTTTAATTGTCCTTGAAAACTCAGCCACCCCCCCCCCACCTTTTTACATATTTGTTGTTATTGTTGTCACAATTGTTCTAATTGCTCTTTGAATTTCACTATTGCAAAACCCATCTTCTCTTGGGTTCGATCCCTTGCTTACTATTTTACTAGTTTATAATTAGTTTTAATTAGTGTGTTTAGTGGTATATAAATTGTTAATTTGGCCGTCTTTTATTTCGACATTTTAGGCGTGTCAAGTACCTTGTGGTGTGATAACTCTTTGGCTACCGTTTATTCCAAGGTTACCTTTGAAACCATGCAACCGTTCTTACACTTCTATCATCATACTTTGTCAACAAAAAGGGAATGGGCACAACAATCACCAAATTGAGTTCAAGTACCAAAATGAAAAGTCAAAGAGTTTGCACAAATTGCATCAAATAAAAGAGGAGTACAAAAATAAACTCCTATGCTTCAATAAAAGCACCCTCGTTACAAATTAGGGTGACTTTGAAAACGTTTAAAAAAATGCAAATATTGAAAATTTTGCCAACTATCAAAAATGCCAAACATCAAAGAAATGGCAAAGAAATGTTCTCAAAAGTCAAATACCACAATAAATTGGGGGAATAACAAAACAAAAGCAAACTACCATTATGAAACTCAAAATCATATTGATCCCTTTTATCCATTGATTCCACATTTGTGCATGGTGGAGAGGGGACGATCCTTCTTCTTATCTAGGTAAGAGGGGGAATTCCGCGATCCTACAGTGTTTCTAACACAATAAGGAGTCTACTCTTGATGAAAGCATTTAGCGATTGTGGACAAAGGTACCCTAGTTTGACACAACTTGGAGGGGACTTGTTTGTATCCTCTTGGACTTAGTAACTAGGAGAACCAATATCTATGATGGAGTGTGTATCCTTGAATTGCTTCCCCTTAGATGATTTCCACCACTTAGATGAAGAAAGTGGCTATTCTTTTGTAGATGCATCCATTACTTGTTTTGTATGCTTAATGCTTGGATGTATCGCCATTTTGGCAAGCCCCACCTTGCCTTGCAAGAAGGCATCTTACCTCATAGATGTCTTGTTGTGAGTTGAAGGGGCGGAGTGAGACCCAATAATTGTCTCACCTCGATTATATTATTAGATAGCTTAAATAAAGGTCTAGTTCTAGTCACCTCTTTAGTTGGGAAGAGTAAAGGTTCGGTTTAGGGATGTTTGATGAGGCTCTTAATTGCACACATTTAGTCCCCTAATTAAACCTATTTTGCATACTAATATAGCATTTCATGGCCACTTTATCCGTCAATTCCTTCCTATTTTGCTTTCCTAGTGCATTTTATATGTCTTATAGGAAAGAAGATAATGAGACGGAATCCCCGTCTCCCATGCATATTCAGAAGTTTGTTGACGATCTTGGATGGACTAGTATAAAAAGGAGGCAAGAATGATGACCAAGGATGTAGGAATAAAGAGTATATAGAAGGATCATAGGCTTAAAAGCAAGGAGAGGGAAACCTGTCCAAGGATCCGAGCGTCCCGAGCTCAGAACGAGCATCTCAGCCTAGGATCCGAGCATCCCGATGCCATGCCGATCGGATCCCCTTACATGACCAAGCATGCTTCAGGTCAGGACGCGCGGATTTCATGACATCCTAGTATAATTCATTTATGCTATCTTACCAAGATTCCCTTATGATCCCATGACATCCTAGTATTCTTTATTATTTGTTTACATCTTTATTTGCTTTATTTATTGTTTTACTTAATTGCTTTCATTAGTTTAGAATCAATCAATTCAAATCAATTGTGACAACCCTAAGTGTAACTACGATTAGATTGACCAATTTGAGTACCCCTGTCCCGTGGATCGACCCCGACTTGCTTGCTATGCTAGTAGTTGGGTATAAATGTGTTTTGATGGCGTACAATGACACGCTAAATCATGTGAATAGTTATAAAGTTGTTATCTGAATGTTCTGTAATATATGTTGGGTACGATAACCTAATGGAACGATGTTCAAAAGTGATAGTTTAGGTGATCTGGCATGGCTAGTTATATTTGTATGTGTATTCATGATATATGTTTATTCCGTGAAATGGTAGGGATGATATTCATGAGGTTCTTATCTGTTTATTCCATGTAATATGTTGCGTTATGATCTAGTAAAGCGGTTTTGAGTAAGTTTTCTTGTCCGGGAAGTTATACTGAGTCGGTGCTTATGGGATTGTGTAAGTTGCGATGACTATCGATGTGGTTGTTGTGCCTCGGGTGGTGATCCGGGCGCGGTACTTCGTGTTGTGATGCGGGTATTTTTGCGCTGCGG
Source organism: Silene latifolia (assembly GCF_048544455.1). Taxonomy (NCBI): domain Eukaryota; kingdom Viridiplantae; phylum Streptophyta; class Magnoliopsida; order Caryophyllales; family Caryophyllaceae; genus Silene; species Silene latifolia. The sequence goes on along the minus strand of NC_133532.1, from coordinate 65,770,960 downwards.
TGCGGCTGTTGGTGGTGGTGTTGTGATGCCGTCATCGGTTGTGGTGGAGTAGGCGGGATGATTATGATACGAGTTTTCGAAAGTGCATACCAGTTATACATAGATTGTTGTTTTGTTTACTGTTGTTTTCTGCGAGTTTCGGTTTGGACAGATAGACGGTTGTTTTGTTTATTGATGTTTCTTACCAGTTTCAACTTGGGAGTGAGGGTAGAGTATGATATGGAAGAGAGTTGTGTATGTTTCCGTTGTTGTCATGGTAGAGTGATATCCTGTTGATGGGACACAGTTGTGAGAGGTTGTTGGAGTACTTGTGATCTTCTTTTAGAGGAGGCATTGGTTGACATAGTAATGGCAAGTGATTTGTGGAACATGTGTTGTACTGATCTGGAAGCTGCAGGTGGTTCATAATCTTTTATTGGGACAGTGAGTATAGGGTGTTGGAAATTAGTATCATGTTAAGTTGTGGATGAATTGTGGTAATAAAAAAAAGGAGCTTGAGGACCTAGTGAGAGAGTGTGTAACAATTGTGGATCGTGAATTATGATTATGGAGATAAGCGCATATATAGAGGAGTATGTCATTTTGCAGTAATGTTGAAGAATTGGTGTGGTGATTTTGCTGAGGATTTTATGGTATAGATTAGATGGAGTGCATAATGAATTGAGGAATGAGGACTGTTAGAGGAAGAGAGACCTGGATATAGGAATGGTTTTAGGTGTTGAGGTTATAGTCTGTTATCGTTGACATGTGGCGGTGATGAGGATTTTGGAAAGTATAGCAAAGGATTTAGTATTAGTGGGTTACGAGGACGTAACACTTATCTTAAGAGGAGTAGGATGCGACAAAGAGAACTTGATGGTTGTACCTGTTGCGGTATAATTGGAAGTTTGAGCCTTGGTGTAGAATAAAGGATGTATTTGTGTTGTGGTTTATAATATTAAGGTCATGGCCGTGCTTGTAGTAGTGCGATGTTTAGGAATGGGAGAATACTTCGATAGTGTTGACAGTTGGATGATGATGTTTATAAGTTCGATAGTGTTGACAGTTGGATGATGATGTTTATGAGTGTGATTAAACTTTGAGGACGAAGTTCTTTTTAAGGATGGTAGAATGTAACATTCCGTTTGATGTTTATAAGTGTCTTGATATTGGATTTTCTAGGGGATAATATGTTAGTGAGACGAAGCTAGCGGCGTTTGTGGATAGTATTTGGAAGTGTATGGAGTTTGTGTCGAGAGACTATAAAACATGATAGGAGATGATCGCATAAGGTTTTGGTGTGGTTTTATGTTAGTCTTAGCACAGTTAGTAGTCGTTTTGAGTCGGTTTGACTTTGTTATCCGGAGTTTTGTTTGAGTTTTAGTTGCGTTGTTGTGTTGTGTTTGAGTTAGTATGTTTTGTTTTTGAGTACGAGTTGAACTTCGGGGACAAAGTTCTTTTTAAGGAGGGAAGACTGTAATACTATGGTTTTCTATGTCTTTGGGTGCTCTGATGAGTGGGGCTTACTCTGTCGAGTAAGTATATTTGGGTTACAAAACAGTGTTTTGCTGGTGGGTACTCGATCGAGTAAGTGGGGACTCGATCGAGTAAAGGTCACTCGATCGAGTAAGGGTCACTCGATCGAGTAAGTTACTTACTCGATCAAGTAAGTGTGTTTTTACGGGTTATGTTTCGGGTTTTGATAGCAACGCGAGAAGGTTATAAAAACATATTTCGTCATTTCTTTTTTTACTCTTACTTCATTCTAAACTTTTCACAAGAGAACACAAGTACGTAGCTTTCCCTTCTCACATTACTATCAAATCCTAAGGGCTAGAGTCATTGGATCGTTGAATTCTTTACGTCGTTGAGACCGTCGCATTGTGGGTAAGATCCTAATACAGTTTTTATGTTGTTTCTTTGATTTTGGTTGAAAACCTAATTGGGGGTTTTGGGGGTTTTGAGAGTATTGTGTTTATTAGATGGTGATTATATGATTGTATGTTTGATAGGTGGTGATTTCGTTGAAAAACGATTTTGATTAGATGATTGTGCCAATCTTGGTGGTTGTTTTTCCAGGTAGGGTTTCCCTACTCGGTTATTGGTTACGTAATTGTGATGGTGATTGTGTTCATTATTGATCTATAACATGTTGGTTTGGTGTTAGAGTTGTTGTTGTTGCATAATTGATTGTATAACTATCTGTGGTTCTCGAGGTGCGTCCTTGGCTGAGTAGAGTCACTTGCGGGAGTGGCTTCACGCCCTTGATTCGCCCTCTGTGGAACCCGCCACAGAGGGGATGTGCACATCAAGGAACATGGGTTATCGCTCGGATGAGATGAGCGGGGCTTAGGTGGGAATGGTTGCGGTCCCCCACTGGCGGCGAGGAATATCTGTTGCGATGGGTATTCTGGCAGGACTACACACTAAGTGTGTAGTCAGGTGTGTGGAGTTGTGACGGAGTTTGGGTAATGTGTATGTTATAGCTTATATTGTGTTTTGTGTAATCAGTAACTGACCCCGTTTAAATGTTTTGAAAACTGTGGTGATCCATTTGGGGGTGGTGAGCAGTTGTTTAGCAGGTATATCTTAGATACGCGCGAGATCTAGCTGGGGATGGAGTCATCACATATCAGAGTCTTTAGTCTTCTGCTGTGTTTGATAAGGCAGTTCCACTTAGTTGGTTTATAGTTTTGAGAACAGTTGATTTTACTTTACAATTTTGGTTATATAACCGTTAAACTTAATTATCTAAAGTATGTTCTGTTATGGTCAATTTGATATACATTGTCTCGGGTAACTGAGATGGTAGTATTCTCATCCATTACGTGATCCTCGTAAGGCACTTGGTGTATGGGGGTGTTACAAAACGACCTAGGCTACTGAAGTTAGTAAGTAAGGGAAGAAGCTTTGTCGACAACCTCTCCCCCTTGTCTCCGAAGTAAATTGAAGACAGAAACCACCAAAGCCCCAGTCGGACTCGCTGCACAGCTTTACATGGTGGAGGAGGCACCATCCCACCACCTGCAGTCATCTGGACCCTCGCCAGAGTATTGTCGTCAATATCATCCTTGACGTAAGAACTCGAAACTACGCCAGGCACCATAGCTGCAGCCTTGGCCAGGTTCCAGCCGATTAAACCCCTAGCGTTAGCTGAATCCGCTCTCATGGCCGTCGCAGGCCATGCTATCGGCTCCTCTCCACAAGACAAGTCGGAGATCATGTAGTAGTCCTCCAAAGTGAGTCTGATCTGCGGTTGTATCCCAGAAGCGATCTAGGAAAGCTCGAATCAGGCACATGTTGGCCCTCACTAAGGATCTGAAGGCCCCACGCTCATGATCGCTTTCTCCTCTGAAAGCTTCTCATAGGCCTCCATCATGGTCGTGTACCCGAAAAAGGACCTCATGTTCCTGGCCTCCTGTATTTTCAAAATTTTATTAGCTTCTTAGCTAATTAAAACAGGTAATATAATATGACTTAGTACGGCACAAGATAAAATCAAAAGCTTACCGTTCTCCTTGCCGCGCGATACGACAAGTGACTCTCCACATTCTAAATGAGATGTCGGCCATCCCATTTATCTGCCCACTGAGGTGTTGGCACGAACTGGCACCCTCTCCTCCTCACGTTGACCCATCGGGCCACCTCTTCCTCCTCCTCAATTTCCTCCGTGTGAACTACCATGGCCGTGAAGGGATTGACATCCACCTTTATAGCGTCTCTCCCTGACGGGGAAGGTAAGTCCTCTGCAAAAAAAAATAGCAAAGTCAAAGCGTTTAGAGGCCGTTTTGAGCCATTTTCAAACCATTTCTCAAGCCCTACCGTCAAGCAAGTCGACAAAAGTGATAAGATTAAGTTCCTATGTAGCTAAACAAAGCTTAATCATGGTCACGAGCCGAAAATTCGGCAGCATTTTGCTGCTATAAGCCTAAACCCATGCAAAAAAAATATCCCGAAAGACCTGTTACGAATAAAAATTTTGACATGATAGGAAGTTTACCCATCATCCAAGGATTTTAAAACATAAATTTTCATCAAAAATGGACAAGCTAAGATCATTTTGAAGCCCTTTGAAGCGGTTTAGCAAAGATCGTCCTATTTTGGTCTCATTTCATCAAAACTCAGCGAAAATTCAAAATGAATATATGGTTATGCTCCTAGCATGTTCAATTACGCATTTCTAATGTCAATTTCAAGGGACAAATTCATTTGGGACTGAACCCCCAAATTTTGGAGTTTTTGGGTATAAAAACCCTAATTTTTCCATCCAATTCAAACTACAAATGCAATCTAAAGAAAAGATGAGACACATACCAGAATTTGTCATGATTTATGGTGGATTTTGATCAAATTTTTCTCAAATGTAGTTCGGTATACGGGTTTTGTCGAGAGGAAGAAGAAGAAAAAGAAAAGTTTTGGTTTAAAATAATAAGAACTCGCGCTGAGTTCAATTTTACTCAGGCACGAACAACCTCGGTAGAAAACGTAGTGTTTGCTGCGCCTTTTCCCCAGACCTGTTCCATGTCGCGCCTCTTCTTCAGCAGGTTTTCGCAGCTGTTCTTCCCTTTAGTTCGTTACAGGTTCGTTATTCACGAGCCCAAGCCCCATATTCTTCCGCACTTGGATATTTCCTTTAGTGCAACGGGTATTTTTACTCCGTATATTTTCTACGGGTATATTTTTCACCTATTTGGTCTACATTCTCCCCAGCGGTTACAATTTTTTTATTCCCTAGCGATAGTTCATTACCGCTATACAGCCAATGTATTTCTTTAATACGAGTTCGGCGAAATTAATTATCCACGATTCTCGGAAAGTCTCGTCCTCTATAAAATAAATCTCAAACATTTGGTTCTCGGAAACTCCCATTTTCAAGACAATTATTATCCATCAGTTTTCAGAAAGATCCACCTCTTTCAAGTCAATTATCCTTCTGCATTTCTCAAAAAGTCTCCCCCTCTGCCAAAGTCAATTATTGTCAGCAACTCTCGCAAAGTCCTGCTTTTTCTCAACGTTTCTCGGAAAAGCTCGCCCTCTTACGAAATCAAATTTTATCAGCGTTTCTCGTAAAGTATCACCTCCTACTCAAGTTAATTATCCTTCAGCGTTTCTCGGAAAGTTCTGCCTTCAACCAAAACAAGTATTAATTAGCGGCTCTCATAATGTTTCGTTGCTTCAAGCATTCTCAGAAAGTCTCGCTCTTCTAACGTCAAGTTTGCTCAGCGGTTCTTGAAAAGTCCTGCTCTTCATTGTTGGTTCTCGGAAAGTCCTAGTTCGCCTATATCTAAGGTATGATTTCTTCTTATGGCTGGCGAGCCTCCTTACGTAGTCTAATGGACTTTAATCGACCCTCCCCGATAGTCGACAGACTCTAAAATGTTCCCAACAACAGGTCCTTGGCTCAGACCCCTTGAGCCTTCTCGCGTCGACATAGTCTTCAGATTATAATCTTAGATTGACCTGGAGGCTATACTTTGACTTTTGCCTTATCCAAGCAGTCAAAATGGGGGCTCTGTAGACACCTCGTTTCTGCACCTCTTGCCAACCACCCAGTGATGATTGGGCCACATGTTTAATTACGCGGAGCTATTTATGACATTTCGAAAGTTCATCTACACTTGATAGCTCAAACAGTCGAGTCAACCTTATGGTCGTCATTTACGCACCGATACGGTCATTTTGACAGTAATTAAAGTTCATTTAGGGTCCGGGTCAAAAACCGCTTCCATTTTCTAAACCGTCTAAAACTCGAGTCGGAATATTCTGGAATTTTTCGGAGTAATATTCCTAAGTTTTATCTTTTATCACCATAATATATACCTTGCGGAATAAGGAAGCCTACATCTTCCCTAATTCCGAAAGTCAATCGCCGAAATCTTTCTTGCTGAGGAGGAAACTGCCCAAGAGAGAACGCAGCAGATACTGCGCCTGTTGGAAGGGTCGCAGTTCCTGCTGCGCCTCTTCCTGGGTTGCTTTTTCTCCTTTTTTCAGATTCCTTCCGGGTTTCTTTCCTAGTCCTACTTTTACCATAATTCCTCCACGTGATTAGTATAAATAGAGGCATTCGCCTCAAATATTTTTCACACGAGTGTCCGCCCTTCTCTTCTCCATTTACATTCTAAGACCGCGCTCTTGCTTTTTTGACGCCTACATGCTTGATCTACTCAACCAAGTAAGCTCAGATCATTCTGAGTACCAGTCACGTTTGCATGACCGACCAGTTTGACCACTACACTTTAATCAACTCAATCAATTTGTTCTAAATACTCTTAAGAGGGCACTTTCATATTACATTGAGTCGAGCAATCACTAAAACGACAACTTAGTTAATCTCGCATCGTCAAACATGTAAGTCTGAAGGTGTAAATCCAAATTTTATTTACTGTATTTTAATTTATATTAATTAATGTACGAGTTTATATCACAAGTACGCTCAAAACCGTTTTCAAAACCATTTCTTCAAACCTATTTTTCAAAACAGCAGCGAATGACGTCCTAGAAGAAACGCATCAGCAGATGCGCCTTCTGGAATAGTCGCAAGTAGTTGTCGCGCCTTTTCCAGGGGCTGCTTTTCTGCTGCTGCTCTTCTTCTTCTTCCTCGAGTATCTGTTCTTTCTTTGTCTTTTGTTTTCTTTTCTTCTTTCTTTCAAAATTCTTATTTTCAATTTATAAGTTGTTTTTGTTAATACTTTTCAATAATTTCCGACTTAAATCCCTTATAACTAATATTTGCGAGTTTTCGTCATTAATTCAAGCCTGGATTTTAGGAGGCTCGATTTGTTCATATCAAGTCCCTTGAATTCCTCTTTGACATATGTTTTTCATTCTGTTTTTTAACCCTTATTTTCCAATTTTTCGTTCTTTCGTCCTAAATCGTTCAAGCTCTAGTTTTATTTAATTCGATTCCGACATCGTAAATAACCACGACTTTTAGTCCTTCGTTCTAATTCATTTATATTTCGTTTATGACGGTTCTTAATGCATGTAATACAATTAAATCACTTCAACTCTAGATATATATCAATAATCAACATTAATTAACCAACAAACAATAACGATTCAACGAGTCTGACTTTCACTAGAATAGACTCAAGACACCCATTTAGTGTCATATTAGTGTTGATGCGTGTCATTTATATGATATTTTACACCTCATTTTACACGCATTTCAGAGCTCAATTATGTAGTTTACAACTACAATTTGCCCCATTTCGTCTACTTTTGTATTTTTATGTAATATTACAGATTTATGCGGAAATGAGTAGATATTGAGCTAAATCCGTCCCCGAGTATCTTGCATTGCTTTTGACGTGAAGTATTTACTTAAGGAACAATCTTGGTGCACATTTCAAGGCCTGAAAGATAATTTTATGAAGAATTAGAAGCGGACTATCAGCTAAAGCAGTCGATCGACTGGCCTCAATGGTCAATCAACCAACGCACGACTTACAGGAGCTACTGTACACTGCAGTCCAGTCGATCGACCGGTCACAGTGGTCGATCGACCACACCGCTAATCTGCGTGAATTGAGAGATCGAGAATTAAGAAGCCCGTTGTGTATTAGGTTTAAGAAGGAGTGTTACGTTATATTCCTATATAACGTAACCTGACATTATTCAGTTTTTATCAAGTCTTTTATCAGAAAACTTTAGGGAAATATTAGGGTTTGCATTTAAGTTTAATTGTTCAATACAATCGGATTATTGCTTTACTTTCTTTCGTACTTTCGGTTTCCTCATATTCCATTCGGTATTCTTCTGCTCTTATTTCATTAATCTTGTTGTTGTTTTCGTCATAGTCATGAGTAGCTAAATACCTTGTGCTAGGATGTAGGGAATCTGTAGGAGTAGGCGGCATTAAAATAGTAGACCCTAGATCGCGCCATGGTCGATCGACCATGTTCCCTGATCGATCGACTGGCCCATGAGTTCAGCTTCGTTTTAATTAATTAAATTGCTATGTTTGACGAATCGAGTGCACGTGACTAGTTAAATGCTTAGGATTTGACCGACCCAATAAAGATCGAAAGATAGGGAAGGGAGATAGCCTACCTAATTAAGACGACTAAATTAATAAGATCGAGAGATGAGTTAATTTAGCCTTTTTAGTCACTTTTCAGGACGAAAGTTAGTATTAGTGATATTAGGGACCTGTAGCGAGATTGAAAGATGCTACCTGTAAGAATGGACCGAGAGGACTTCTTATTTTCCCGTCTCATGTATTTGTTTTAGACCTACCTAGTATACTGCCGCCGAAACTATAGTGAACCGACCATCTTAGCACCCTTTTAATATTTGATTTCATCCGTTTATTTAGCTTATTGTCTTTTATTGCCTTTAGCTATAGACCAAATTAAAGAAAACCCCCACATCGTTACTTTAAGACTTAAATAGACAACTAATAATTGCATCGCCTCCCTGTGGTTCGACCCTGTTACCACTAGCTTCTGTTAGTTTTAATAGGTAGTATAAATATTATCTTTGGTGCACACAACGACGGACATCAAATTTTGGCGCCGTTGCCGGGGAGGCAATTGTTTAAAAATTTTAGTTGTTTTTATTTTTAGTCTTTCTTTTAGTTTAAGGGACATCTGTTCCTTAAACTAATCTCATTTTCTTCTTGTAGTTTCTTCTTATGCGCAGGTCACATGGTGGTGAACTACTACCGTTCAATCCCGAGATTGAGAAGACTTTGCGTGAGTTGAGACGATCATCTAGGGTATTGCCGGCAGAGGAAAAGCTGAGTACTCTGTCCAGTTACTACGAGAATGAGCTGTTTGAGGAGGATCCACCTTCATCTCCTATTTCTACTTCCTCAGCTGAGACCGTCACATCTCCAGACATGGCTGAAGAAGCAACTATAGCAAGTCACTCCGAGCCAACAGCGGAGAATCTCTATAAGGGATTCGCATTACCTGGGACGGATAGAAAATTCGAGCCAAAACCGTCCTATATCAACTTGGTTGAGAGAAACCAATTCGGAGGAGCTGCAAATGAACATGCAGCCAAGCATATGGAGACTTTCATTGATTATTGTTGTTCCATACCCCCACCAACCGGTGTGACCCAGGACCAGGTGAAGGAAACTATGTTCATATTCTCTCTTCGCGATGCTGCAAGGGAGTGGTACAGAGACCTGGATCGGGCTGCTAATGGGATTACTGATTGGAATTTGCTGGCCTTAGCATTTTATAAGAAATATTTCTCTGCCTCGAAGACAAATGCCATTAGAGCTCATATCACGAGCTTTAAACAGGGTCCGGATGAGAATTTTCATGAGGCGTGGGTCCGTTTCAAGAAGCTGGTGCGAACTATTCCACATCATGGGTTTGAGAAGTGGAGCCTATGCAATCGTTTTATAATGGGCTTTATGACGATCGAGGGGCTATCCCGGATGCGGCAGCTAATGGCGATTCCCAGAGAGAATGTTGGAGAGACTAAGGGGTGGAAGATTATTGATTATTTGGCCACCCATAAAGCTGAGTATGGAAATTCTAGGGGAAACCAAAGAAGAAGTGCTATATCCCCTTCTGTAGCTGCATTAGAGGCTCTCACAGCGAGATTTGATAAGTACGAGTTGGGAGGAGCTTCAAAAGAAGGCATCTATCATGTGAATGCTGTTTCAGACGGTCCTTTCGTCTGCAAGAGATGTGTAGGAGAAGGACATGTTTGATAACCGCCCTAATCCTTAATCCTTATGAGTCTTGTCTTTTATGGAGCCTTTCAAACATTATAGGCAGACAAACACTTATTTTGAGCTGAATGTCCATCCAAATTTGAGGTGGAGTAGCCAAAATGTCCTAAATCCGACTCCACCTCCACAAAGAAGAGCAGAAAGAAATAGAATTATGTGCCCCCTCATAAGCAAAGCAGCAGCCCATATCAAAAGCCTCCGTATGTTCCTCAAAGCAGCAAGAATCCCAAGGCTCAATTTGCCGAATTGAAAAATTTGTTGCTGAAAGAGTCTCAAGCTAGAGAGGCCGGGATGAAGATGTTAGAAAGCCAAATTGCTCAATTGGCTAGCAAGAGTGCAACTCGAGCGCCGAGACATTTACCGTCGCAGACGGATCAAAAAGAGACCCTTAATGCCATTACTTTGAGGAGTGGGTCTACCCTCGATGGGCCCGCAATGGTAGAGGAAGAAACTGAAAAAGATGAGGCGGAACCAAGTAAGAAGAAGGTTCCAACGAACAATAGCAAGAAAAAGACGATCAGCAGGTATGTCGGTCGATCGACCGACATACCCAGTCGATTGACCCGTCCGCGAGTTGAAAAAGCTTCTGTTCCTGTAGACGTTAGTCGATCGACTGACATTCATGGTCGATCGACTGACGACGACGCTGATGGTGAGTCTTTTCGTCCTCCAATGCCAAATAACTTGAGGGACCACTTGTTTCGGGGTACGACTACTCCGAAAATATTGAGGCAAGACCCGAATGCTGATGGGTCAGTCCCGGTTCCTAAATATGACCCGATGTCGATTAATGGTTCATTTTTGAGACGGTCTAAAGAAGGGTCAAGCTACAACAAGGAGAAGGTAGTGGATTTTCAGCCTAAGTCCACCGATGCCGGCATGAGAGATATAGAGGAGAGGGCTAAGTTACTTCTTTCAGCCCCCTACCCGGAGAGATTAGTGCCGACAAAGGAACAGGTATCGATTAATAAATTTGAAAATGTCATTCGTAGCTTAAACGTACAAGTTCCTTTTCTTGAGTTAGTTAATCAAGTGCCTGCTTACATGAAATTTATGAAGCAACTTTTGTCTAAGAAGAAGTCACTTGAAACTGTGCATTCTGTCGCATTATCTGAGGAGTCATGCTCTTATCTGACCCACACTGCACCCCATAAGCTAGAAGACCCAAGTAGTTTTTCAGTCCCGTGTAGTATTGGCACCTTTTCTATTGAGAAGGCCTTATGTGACCTAGGAGCCAGTATTAGTGTAATGCCCTTGAGTCTTGCTAGGAAGTTGAAATTGACTAGGTTTGCAGTTACCAACATGACAGTACAGATGGTTGATCGATCTGCGGTCCAGCCTATAGGAGTCTTAGAAGACATTCTTGTGCAAATAGGAAAGTTCTTTTTCCCTGTTGACTTCGTTGTACTAGATATGCCCGAGGATGCCCACATTCCTATCATATTGGATAGACCATTTCTGCACATTGCTGGTACAGTTATAGATGTTGGTTCATAGACATTGACCTTCAAAGTAGGGAAACACTCCATTGTCTTTGCCCAGACGGCTAAGAAGAAAGACCCCATGTGGCCTGTCACTTGTAATACGGTTTCTGAAAAGAAATCTTATTTTGTGCTTCCTGATATGCCCGTCTATATGCCTGTTTCTGCTATAACACCTCCGCCCCAGACTGGGAGCAACCTGGAGGAAGATTCCTCTGTTTTGGATATTGCAGGAGCTGGTTTGGGGAAGGAAGAGCCGCATGTTGCTCCAGCTGTGAGGGAGCCAATCGTTCAAAGAGGCGGTCTAGGATGTCTTAGCTATGGTACTGATGAGGAGCCTGATGATGAGCCAGTCAAAGCAACGGAGTCCGACTTGGATTCTGATGAGCCAGAAGAGGTCATTGATTGGGGAGATGCTGAAGTCGTTGATCCGTTGAGTTTAGCGGATGTTGGAGTTGAGACGAGTGCAGCTGAGGAGATGAGCACTGTAGAGGCTACCTCTTGTAGCCAAAAGCCGAGCAAGTGGGCCATTCCGTGGCCATTCTTGATCAACTACTAGTTGATCAAATGCTTTACAAACATTTTATTGCTTTTTAAGACTATTTATCGTTTTTCGTGTGCGCGAGACTTCGCATTTTAATAAGTTTGCTTAGGACTTCGAACACTTTAGACTATTGCTTTGGGTTTTGTGTAATTTTGGGCGCGTCATTGTGTGTATTTGCAGGTTTATAGAGCTTGATAGCTCAATTTATTGAGCTAATTCGAAGAAATCAGAAAGTTACAGCAGGTTTTTCAGTCGATCGACTAGCCTGTGTGGTCGATCGACTGAGCTGCGACTTCCAGGAGGTTCTGTTCCTGTTCACCTTGGTTGATCGACTGGGTGATGTGGTCGATCGACCACCCCGCGCTGCTGTACTTGTTTTCGATCATTCCCCTGCTGTGTTTGATCGATTTGCGGAGTTGAGGGAGTCTTTTCTCCGCTTTATTCTCCGACTCATTTCTGTTTTCTTCCGTTTCTTTATTTTACACATAATTTTGCGTTTCAATAATTGTTTTCTCGGATTTACGCATGGTACTTTTGCTTCTTTTCAGGTACTTATTTGTAGCACTGCTGGCTACTGAAACCTCCTAGCTCACGCTGGTTTGGGGAGGTTTCCTTTTGTTGCGCATAAAGTCTTGTGAGTTTCCGAGTTCTTACTTCATGTTTTGTTTAGTTAATTTCACGTAAATTCCCGTTTTTCCTTTTATTTCATTACATGATTTTGCACAATAGGGACATTGTGCGATTTGGTTTGGGGAAGGGTTTTGCGTTGCATTTCATTTGCTTGCATTCACGTTTACATTTTGTCTTGCATTGTTGTTTATTTTCTCTTATATATACAGAAAATTCAAAAAAAAAAATTGATTGAAAAAATTTCAAAAATTCAAAAAATGCACGTTTATTTTAGCATATAGGTTGAGTCGGAACGGTAGTATTTCAATGATGACATTGCATTTTCATCTGTTTATGCCTAAGCCGTGCTTAATTGACATGTTATTAGTAGAATCATATGCATAGTCTACAAATTTTCGTTAATTATTTGCTGGACTTGAGACTTGACTTAAAATTTTGGCAAACTACATCATTTTCTGAGAATTAGAGCCTATAACAGGTGACATCTATGATCAGTTTATCTAGGAGTGTGAGTAGTACTCCTTATGAGACGTGCTATATCAATATGCATAAATATGAACTTAATCTGCTTAATACCTGTATGCATTCGGTTTGTGGTTAGTTGACACATGTGGAAGAGGTCCCCTTTATTCATTTTGCCCATAAGCTCCACACTGCCAGAAATAGCCTTTTTGTCCCGTTAACTACATCCTACATTTAGCCTGTCCTTGTCAAGCTAGTAGTTTATGTTCTTGGGATTGTTACTTCATTTTTGGTAGTGAATGCTCTTTTGAGATGATGTTGGGAAAAAGAAAGAAGGAAGGAAAGAAAAGAAAAAAAAAGAGGAAAAATGATTCGAAAAAGAGAAAAGAGAAGAATGTTGTCTTGTCAGAGGGGCGGTCGATCGATCGCCCTTCTTGGTCGATCGATCAAGCTCGAAAAAAGAAGAGAAAAGTCAATTCGCATAATTCAAAGTCTTTATTATATGGCGATTTTTGCTCCCATGTTTCATTTGTATCTTATGGGGAGTTGTTTAATTATGGAGATTGTGAGTTTTGTGCTTGCTAATAGCACCGTGTTGATAGAAGATTTTGAGCAAGAAGTTGGATATTGTCATATGGTTTTGTTAGGGTACTAGCTTAATCACCTATACCTCCACATTTTCTTAATTGTTTTGCCTCTTCTTACCCATTACCTCACATATCCCATATTTACCTCGGCATGTGTCATGGTCATCTGCTTGGTTGGAATGCATATGTATGGTTGTAGAGATTACTTTCATATTAGATTGCAGGCATGTTCTTATAGGTCGTAGCTAGGTGAGAGTCACTACAATATGAATTCTTTCTATCTTCACATATACCCACCTGTATTTATTGAGTGATTTGAGCGACACGTGAGAGTCCAATTTGATAAGTCTCTACAGTTGACGGTTCAGCAGTTTTTAACGACTACATAATTCGTTTGCATGATTCACATTGCTAGTTGATTGTTAGTTGTAGCATTAAATTGGTTTAGGCTATTCAGTTGCATTTCGCTCTAAGATTGAAATCGTTCCACCAGGTTTTAGGATCGAGTCTAGTTCTTGCTTGAGGACAAGCAAGGGTTTGGTTTGGGGAAGTTTGATGCGTGTCATTTATATGATGTTTTACACCTCATTTTACACGTGTTTCAGAGCTCAATTATGTAGTTTACAGCTACTATTTGCCCCATTTCGTCTACTTTCGTATTTGTATGTAATATTGCAGATTTATGCGGAAATGAGTAGATATTGAGCTAAATTCGTCCCCGAGTATCTTGCATTGAATTTGACGTGAAGTATTTACTTAAGGAACAAGCTTGGTGCGCATTTCGAGGCCTGAAAGATAATTTTATGAAGAATTAGAAGCGGACTATCAGCTAAAGCAGTCGATCGACTGGCCTCAATGGTCGATCAACCAACGCACGACTTACAGGAGCTACTGTACACTGCAGTCCAGTCGATCGACCGGTCACAGTGGTCGATCGACCACACCGCTAATCTGCGTGAATTAAGAGATCGAGAATTAAGAAGCCCATTGTGTATTAGGTTTAAGAAAGAGTGTTACGTTATATTCCTATATAACGTAACCTGACATTATTCAGTTTTTATCAAGTCTTTTATCAGAAAACTTTAGGGAAATATTAGGGTTTGCATTTAAGTTTAATTGTTCAATACAATCGGATTATTGCTTTACTTTCTTTCGTACTTTCGGTTTCCTCCTATTCTATTCGGTATTCTTCTGCTCTTATTTCAGTTTTATTACTCTATTTGTTCATAGTGTAGAATTCCTAGATTAGTTTCCCGAAGCCAAAATTATCGTTTTATGTTATTTGTTTGTTTAATTATTTAAAGCATGAATTCAATAGTTTTATTCGTTGATCTTGTTGTTGTTTTCGACATAGTCATGATTAGCTAAATACCTTGTGCTAGGATGTAAGGAATCTGTAGGAGTAGGCGGCATTAGAATAGTAGACCCTAGATCGCGCCATGGTCGATCGACCATGTTCCCTGGTCGATCGACTTGCCACGTGAGTTCAGCTTCGTTTTAATTAATTAAATTGCTATGTTTGACGAATCGAGTGCACGCGACTAGTTAAATGCTTAGAATTTGACCGACCCAATAAAGATCGAAAGATAGGGAAGGGAGATAGCCTACCTAATTAAGACGACTAAATTAATAAGATCGAGAGATGAGTTAATTTAGCCTTTTTAGTAACTTTTCAGGACGAAAGTTAGTATTAGTGATATTAGGGACCTGTAGCGAGATCGAAAGATGCTACCTGTAAGAATGGACCGAGAGGACTTCTTATTTTCCCGTCTCACGTGTTTGTTTTAGACCTACCTAGTATACTGCCGCCGAAACTATAGTGAACCGACCATCTTAGCACCCTTTTAATGTTTGATTTCATCCGTTTATTTAGTTAATTGTCTTTTATTGCCTTTAGCTATAAACCAAATCAAAGAAAACCCCCACATCGTTACTTTAAGACTTAAATAGACAACTAATAATTGCATCGCCTCCCTGTGGTTCGACCATGTTACCACTAGCTTCTGTTAGTTTTAATAGGTATTATAAATATTATCTTTGGTGCACACAACGACGGGCATCAAGTGTCTTTTTACCAATGAGCTAAGGCCTAATCAAGGGTTTGCATGTGAGTCATCTATCCAACCCTATGATGCGATATAGACTTGGTCAACTTGTTTAGGTGACCTTGATTGACTTGGTGGTTTGGCAACCCAAAAATACTTTTCATGAATAAGTTTGAAGTGCTCATTTTATAAATTTTGTTTTTTGGAATCATTTTAATTGCCAAGGAAACCTCAAAGTGTTTTCAACTATTGAAATTTGCGAAAGTTAGTCGTTTTGATGGAGGCGTACCACTTCAATGTGCTTTGGAGAGGGATCCATTAAATTGGGCCCCCAAACGGTTGTGAATTCAACCACCCAAAGACAGAGTGACTATCACCCCGAAATGATATTGTTTAGAGGTTAACCGATTGCCTAATAACCTTTTTGTTATGCCATGTTGTTGAGCTTGGGACGATCATGACCTTTACACTTGTGAAGAATTCGAGACTTGTCATGTCATATGTCACTAACATTATAGGGATCATCATTCCAGTCCAATCGATCTCCCTTGACGAAAGCATTTAGCGATTGTGGACAAAAGTAGCCTAGTTTGACACTACTAGGAGATGACTTGTTTCTATCCTCTTGAACTTAGTAGTTTGTAAAACTAGTATCTATGATAGAGTGTGTAACCTTATATTGTTTCCCTTTTAGTTGATTTCCACACTTAGATGACGTCCTTCTTTTGTAGATGCATTCTTTATCTTGATTATGTGCTTAATGTAGGATGCATCACCATTTTAGAAAGCCCTACCTTAACTTACAATAAGGCATTTTACCTCATGAATGTCTTGTTGTGAGTTGAAGGGGTGGAGTGAGACCCACTAATTGTCTCACATTAGATATGTTATTAGGTTTAGTTTAAATAAAAGTCTTGGTTTTAGTCACCCCTTTACTCAGGACGAGTAAAGGTTCGATTTGGGGATATTTGATATGGTTGTAAAAAGCGTACTTTTAACCCCTTAATGAACTTCATTGCGCATGCTTATTTGCACTTATAAGGGTCATTTTGACATCTTTAGCTTCCTGTTTGATTTTCTATAAGATTTTAGCCCATTTGTAGGAAAGGAAGCAAAAGTGGAATAAATCGTGCTTAAACGGAGCAAATTTGAGCTAAATAGATGTATCCAATGATCAAGATTAAAGAGGATACAAAGACCATGGATCCTTAGAGAAATAAATCAAGATTTAGGATGGTTTTGATGCCAAGCCCCCTCAAGTTATTGTTCAACAATGACGACAAGGGAGCGACTACAAGAGGAAATCGCTTGGACCCAAACTAAGAAGCGCTTTTTTTTTTTTGCTCTGAAACCTTTATAGATGAATCAGCGTCGAAAAATCAGGGGTTTAGGCTTATGAATCACTCGAATAGGTGTCTGGATGAGGATATGATGTCCGTATTACAATCCAAGCTCAAATACCCAAGCTGAGTCAAAATCCGCCCGGATTGTCACAGAGCTCGCCCGACTTGTCCAAGCTCACCCGAGCTGCTCTAAAGCTCACCCGGATTCTGAGACAGGGGTTTGAAGTTATTCTTTGAATCCGCCCGGACTGTTTAAGAAGTCGTCCGGCTCCCTCTGCGTGACCTCCTTCTTGTACGACACTCCATCCTAATCAACCCTAATCTTGTAGTCACTATATACACCCTCTTTGTAATAATTTGAGGGTTAAGTCTCTTTAGATTAGATTAATGCCTCCATATATTAGACTAAGCCTCCTTAGTTTAGATTAGGAGTAGTTTAGCTTAATCTTTACTCAATTTCCATCAATCTTTCCACACAATTTACATTAATCTTTCAATAATTGTTCTCTCAATTTACATCTTCAATAGTTTATATTTGGATCTCTTGGTTATGTATTTGAAGGCAAAGTGACAAGACTCCATCTCTATGCAAGGATCCTGCTTTATTTATGTTCATCTTTACTTTCCAAGTTGGTACATATCTAATCTTTTGTTAATCCTTAGCTTATTATCTTGCTAATCATCATGTTTACTTATGTTATGATGTTTGACACCATTATTAGCATGATTACTATTATGATGTGTGAGTAGTCTTCTAGTTAGGATCAGTTGGGGGGGGGGGGGGATTATAGGAGTAATTATGGGATAGATCCATGTTTAATGATTTCATATAAATGATTATTTGTTCTCGTTTAACTTATACACATGTTATATTTGATAAAATGTTTGATTGACAACCTATTATGATTCTCTACTTTTTCAACAAGCCTTGTAAGACATAAACCAACTCAATGATTGTTAGACCATGCATGATATTGAATAGGGAGACCCAAGTCAGCCTAGGAGCCGTAAGATATAAACCAACACGGCTCTAACCCAACACTAATCCTCTATGTGACTCATTTATGTGATCTACCATGATTTTCCCTATCACCCCGTGACACCCTAGTGTTTTCCTTCTTGTTGATTTAATTCATGTTATTTACTTGCTTTGCTTTAGTTTTTAGATTAGAAACCCCCTTTAGTTGTGACACCTCTAGCATAACTACAACTTGATTGAATGATTTGAGTACCCCCGTCCTTTGGGTTCGACCTCTATTTGCTTGCTTTGCTAAGTTAGTTAAGATATAAATGTGTTTAACGGTTTAACGACAACATCAGTCATTTTGATAGTGTGTGGTAGATTGCTTTAGTCGTTGGTCCACTATCAAACAACATATATACTCAACAAACTAGTAAAGGTGAAAGTAGAGATCGAACATAAAGGACGTTTTGTTTAAAAGAGTTATCGATTGCAAATAGCCATGTCTTGTGTCACAGTATTGGGATTGGGTTTGTATTCTAAATTATTATAAGAAATAACAATCAAATGTAAACAAATGAAAACTAAAGCAAGTAAATAAGATAAGATGTAAACAATTATAGGTAAAACACTAGGGTTTCATGGGATCATAGGGGAGAACAGAGGGATATTCACATATAAATGAGTCTAAGATTAATCAAAGTTGTAGTCGGGTAAGAACTGAGACTCTCGATCATATAGCCCCACCTAGGTCGAGTCGGGCTAGCTCTCGCATACACTCGGTCTTCCTATCAATATCATGCATGGTCTAACTACTCTTAAGGCTCTCGATCTTATAGGAGAAGTTGAAAGGATAGAAAATCATGCTAGGTTGTCAATCAAGCATTTCATCAAACATAACATGTGCACTAGTTGAAACCGCAACATTAATCAATAATATAAACTCATTAAGAATGGATTCTACCCTCTAATCATCCCTGATCCCCCATTAATCCTAATTGAAGGACTACGCACTACTCATCATGATTAGCATGTCAATAATGGTGTCAAACATCATAACAAAGGAAAACATGATGATCAAAACAAAGTAATTAACACAAGATTAACAAAAGATTAAGTAGAGATTAAGGAAATATACCAACTTAAGTAGATGAACCAAATAAGAAAGAATAAAGAAAAAAATCATTTGATTAGATGAAGAATTGTCACCCTCTTCAAGATTAACCCAAGAAATCTTCAATTACAAATGTAGATGTAAGACTAATTAAGGAAAGATTAACTAAGGCTTTAGTGATAATACTAGTCTAAAGTGTTATACCTTCAACTAGGGCTGAGCAAAACCGGTTAACCGCTCCGGTTTTGCAAACCGGTTCGGTAACCGGTTTTAAAATTTGCCTTTTTTCCCAATCCGAATCCGCTCCAGATTAATCCGGTTAACCGGTTTTTTCTGAATTTAAAAACCGGATCCGAAAACTGGTTTATCCGCTCCGGTTTTCATAACCGGTTTCAAGAAAGACGCACAATAAAATGCATAGAAACACATAGAAAAATTAGGTTACCGGTTTAAAAACCGGTCTCCGGTTTTATATTTACGTTAATTTTAACTTTTTAGTTTCTAAAAAAAGAAACCGGTTTAAAAACCGGTCCCCGGTTTTGAATTTTCTACAACCGAATCCGCTCCGTTTTTATAATAAAAAATCCGGTTCGGTTACCGCACCGGAAAAAAAACCGAATATTCGGAGTCCATAATTCGGTTTTCGGTTCGGTTTCGGTTTAAAAATACGGTTCGGACTTTTTTGCTCAGCCCTACCTTCAACTAATTACAAGAGACTATTTATATTAAGTACAAGTTTAGGGTTAACTAAGGGCTTAAATGAAGAATAGGCCCATAAAACGAATCCTTACCCTTACAAGGCTCTAATGCAGCTCGTGGAGATTGGTCTTGGAATGGTGATCACTGCTCAAGAACTCGTACGAGTTGATGGTGAACTCGCTCGAGCCAAGTCTGAATTTGCTCGAGCTCGGCAATGACTCGCTACAATTCACCTGGTTCTCCTCTCCCTTGATCCTTGTTGCCCCCATAATCTGTGGGGACTGATTTGGGCTTGTGGGGATTGTCCTTCATTGCCCATAAACTTAGTTTATTTCCCTATGGGTCTTTGGCCTGGTTGTCAGATGCTTCCATTTAGTTCCAAATGCTCTGTAAATATGAGGTTAGCGCTATTTTCCTACCGCAACAAACCTTATAGAACAGAAAATATAAAGCTAAAGATAAATGAAACGATCCTAATTATCACAAAAAGCATGCGAAATGAGGCTAGTTAGGAGAGTGAAAGTGTGTAAATATTGACCACATCATCGGGTCAGGTTTTGACAGGTCTGATTGGCAAGTAAAATAAGGTTGGTTAAGGGATTAAAAGTACGTAAATTAGAACCGCATTATAAACTTATATGATTTGAACTAAACTTAATTTTACTGAACTTTTCTGAACTAAACTGGAAGGAAGTGACTTTAAGTAAAAAAAAATAGATTTTATTTTATCTTATAACTTTACCAACTAAGCTAATTAAATCCGCTCAAACTATCACATTCAAGAGGGCATAAAAGCTAGACCTGGCAAAACCCGATCCGACTCGGTAAAACCGATCCGACTCGCCCGATATCAAACCCGCCGGGCACCCGGAAATACAAAATAATCATAACACTCGAAACCGACCCAGTCCGATATGATATAACCCGATTCTTAATAACATCCGATAATCGATATAACCCGGACCTCATGACACCGAAACCGACTAAACCCGACAAGGAAAAAACCCGACCCGAGTAAAACTCGACTAACCGATACAAACCCGAATTTGTGTATGATGCTTATTAGAGATTTTTTGTTTTCGATTTTCTAATTCTTGAATTGGAGTTATTGGAATGTTGTACGGTGAAGAGTGAAAACTAAAAGCCATGACTATTTAATTTGCAACTTCCTAATTTCTATAGTCTTCTAAACGTGTCTTTGTAGGCATTAGCCAGTTAGCCACAACTCTTAAGTCACTTACCCATTATACATAAATAGAAAATGGCCTAAGTGGGTGACTTAATTAATACTATTTCTTATATATCCCATGTTTTTAATAAGAATATTGGGCGATCGGCTATCACAGATATTTGATTAAGACAGTTTTATACAAATTTATTTAATATTGGTATATATTAAAGTTTATTTGACTAAGGCCTTACTCTATTAGACTGAAACGCATCTGAGCTGAGCTAAACTTAACTGAACTTAATAGAGCAAAACTGAACTGAATTAATTGTAATTGAACTAAACTCAATTGAGCTAAACTGAACCAAAAGTAGTTGGATGGAATTGAATTGAACATAATTGAGCTAAATTGAATTAAACTGAACTTAGTTGAGCTAAATTGAACTGATTGTAACTAAACTAAACTTAATTGGGCTAAACTGAACTAAATGTTGTTAAACTGAATGGAATTGAACTTGATTAAGTTAAATTAAACTGAGCTGAACTTAATTGAGTTAAATCGAGTTAAATGAACTGATTGTAGCTGAACCGAACTTAATCGAGCTAAATTGAACTGATTGTAGCTGAACTGAACTTCATTGAGCTAAATTGAACTAAATGTAGTTGCATTGAATTGAATTGAGTTTGATTGAGCTAAGTTAAACTAAGTTGAACTTACTTGAGCTAAATCGAATTAAATTGAACTGATTGTAACAAAACTAAACTTAATTAAGCTATATCGAGCTAAATTGAATTGATTGTAGCTGTACCGAACTAAATTGAGTTAAATTGAACTAAATGTAGTTGGACAGAATAGCGGTGTTGTTAAACTCCCGATCCGGATCATAGGATCTTACGATTCTACGATCCAAAAAGTGGTGACCGATCCTAATCCTAGGCAGGATCTTAATGTTGTAGGATCTTACGATTCAACTTGTGTCAAACTTTTTTAAAGTAGAATCTTAACCCGATCCTACGATTATACGACCCGATTCTACAGTATTAACATTTCAATTTTTACAGTTACTAAAATTTTATATATGACTTTTAAGATAAAAATCTACTATAAACGAAAATAGTTAGTAGGCACATGCTAAGATAATAGTGTTTTGAGATTTAAGTACGAGATTTTAACATATTTTGATAACACAATTATGTATTTAATTAATTTGTAAAATCTTACGATTCTACGATCCGATCCTACCGACTCGATCCTAGGAAGCTCATCGATCCAAAATAGGATCCCGATCCTGACAACATTGTTGAATAGTATTTATTTTGATTGAGCCAAATTAGACTGTGCTTAATTGAGCTAAATTAAACTTAGCTTAATTTAAGTAAATTTAAATTTGCATTTAACTTAGCTAAACATAATTTAATTTGGAGTTAACTTAAACTTAAACATTACTTAAATTAAATTAAGATAACAAACATAATTAATTTAAGATGACTAGGCTTAGCTTAAAAATTTGCTTATAAGCTACATTTCAGGTTCGGGTCAATTCGAGTTCGGTTAACTATAGTTAGTTTAATTCGAATTTAGGTGAATTCGGTGATTTCACAATCGAGTCAAAATGTATTTCCCATACATTCTCATTCAATATTATATAAGTGAGATGCTTAGTTCATAAATTCATAATCAATCACCAATGGTAATTGGTTTTAAATTTAAAATTTGAATACAATATCTTATATATTTTTTTAGTAATTTAACTATCTGTGTATACTTTCGTATAATATTAAAGAATGACCTAAAAATAGACAAATTGGGCAAAGAGGTCAATCGGGTTAGGTCAATTTTGGGTCAGTTCATTTCGGGTCGGGTTAGTTCGGGTGTCGGGTCGGGTTCGAGTACGGATCAATTTTGTCAGGTCTATCCGTTATAACCCGATAAGAATTATTATCATTGACTTTTTTGACTCGATATGAACCGCTACATGATTTTTAGCCGAACTGACCCGATCTATAACAACAGTCAGCCGACCAAGTGTTGCACATTCCGACCCGATACCCGAGGTAAGTCATAACCCGAAATAATCCGACCAAACCCGATCTGACCCAATATTATTCACGACTCGAATCAATCCGACATCACAATAACCCGAACCTGAAATAACTCGACTCGAATCCGACTTGACCCACCCGATTGCCACCTCTAATAAAAGCCTGTGATTAGCATTGTAAAGGGTTTTGACTGGACAATAAGTTTTTGAAAAGAAAAAAAAAACGAAAAAAAAACCAACAAATGGCGGGTTTTTGGGAGTTAGATCCATAAAAACATAGTTAAAACAACCACCAAACGACAAAGTTGGGTTGGTTAATCAAGTTTTGAGAAATCGCAGATTTCCCCTTTGATCAATTATTCCGATGCACACAAATTATGTTTAAGAAAATGAAGGAAAAAGGAGACATATTTGTAAGGATATGTTTATTTATAATAATGATTATGATAAAGCCATGCATAGGGAGGTTTGTTGTAGAGAAAAATAGCTTAAGAGTGACATCTCCAAGCTCATTAAGAGGTATTTATGAATGTGCACTTGGTAATTTTGGAGTACCACAATATGGAGGAACAATGGGTGGAGTTGTCGTTTATCCTAGATCTAACCAAAAGGCTTGTGATCAATTTTCTGATGATCAACTTAGTTTTAGACCTAAACCTGGTGGATTGCCTGTATTCCTTCTTGTCGATCGCGGTGGTTAGTCTTCATCTTCTGAACTATTCTTAATCACTCATCTTATTGGTTTAATAACAAATATGTATCTATGTATGTTTGGATGATAGAATAATTTCTTTTTTTTTTTTTCAGAATGCTATTTCACCTTGAAAGGATGGAATGCGCAAAATGCTGGAGTAGGTGCAGTCCTTGTAGCAGATGATAGAATAGAGCCGTTGATTACGATGGACACTCCGGAAGAAGCAAGTTCTCAAGATGACTATGTCCAAAATATCACCATTCCCTCAGCTCTTATTAGCAAGTCTTTGGGAGATAAGCTCAAAAGATCTATATCAAGCGGGGAGATTGTGAACATCAACCTCGATTGGAGGGAGACGGTCCCACATCCTGATGATCGTGTTGAGTATGAGTTATGGACCAATAGCAACGATGAATGTGGGCCCAAGTGTGATGCCCAGATTGAATTCGTAAAGAACTTCAAAGGAGCCGCCCAGATACTTGAGAAGAAAGGCTACACACGATTCACGCCTCACTATATAACATGGTATTGCCCCGAAGCTTTTATCTTTAGCAAACAATGCAAATCACAGTGCATCAATCATGGAAGGTATTGTGCTCCGGACCCTGAGCATGATTTTAGTGTTGGTTATAATGGAAAGGATGTTGTGCTCCACAACCTTCGCCAAGCTTGCTTTTTTAAGGTGGCTAATCAAAGTGGTAAGCCTTGGATTTGGTGGGACTATGTTTCTGATTTCGCTATCCGCTGTCCTATGAAACAGAACAAGTACACGACGGACTGTGCTAATCAAGTTATTAAATCTCTTGGTATGTTCTCAAACTTAACTTTCATGCTATTGCCTATTTGTCTCAACTCCATGGCTCTGAATATAAACGAGATATAGCATATACCCTTATCTCTGCAATTAGTTAAAATTCCATTTTAGTTCGTCCTTTGCTCGACATTAAAACCTGTCATTCTGGTCGTGTACTAGTTGAGTTTGGTTATTGTGAATACGAGTACAGGTTCATCTCAAGTGTGTTCTTATCGAGCCATTTTGTGGTGTCGAAAATTGTGTGTCAGACTGCCAATAAAGTCTGTGTCGGTTTGAATCAGGATTTCAGGTCATGTTCAAGTTATTCTTCATGGGTTGTGTTGGTCGAATCAGTATTGTCAAGGTCTACTCCATGCGAATAGATTATGTTTCCTTTTAGCCGTGTCTAGGGTGGTGAAGAATGAATGTGGGACTTGTTAACCCACATGCATAACCAAACATAGTACTCCGTCTTAGGCAAATTATACAGTCTTAATTTATACTCCGTATATCATTTTGTTCGCTTCTAAGATCGATTTTTCCTTCATTTGATGGTTCAAGGTGTTGATCTCAAGAAAGTAGACGAATGCATTGGAGACCCTTCAGCAGATACTGACAACCCAGTCCTAAGGGCTGAACAGGAAGCCCAGGTACTAGGAAGTATAATTTTCCTTATCGTGTTGGTAATCTGTATGCATTAAAAATCGTGTTTTTGTGTCATTTCGAACTGGAACGCCTTTTGAATTTGTCGCAGATTGGTCATGGTTCTCGCGGAGATGTTACTATTTTGCCAACTCTTGTCGTAAATAACAGACAATATAGAGGTTTGAACTTAAGATCTGGTTTTATTCCTGGCTGAGTTTACCTCGATTCACTCACAGAATTCACTTAATATCTTCAGGTAAATTGGTGAAGAATGCAGTTCTCAGGGCCATATGTGCAGGTTTTGAAGAGACAACTGAACCATCACTGTGTTTAACCCCAGGTCAGCATTCACTTATCTTCCTATCTTGGAAGCCATTTTATCCCCAGTTCTCAGCTTACATAAACCTACCTCCCAGGATTTCACTCCCTTGACCATTCATTTCTAATACAGAGTAATATAAATAGAAATACTCCCTCCGTCCCATTCATTTGTTTACCTTTTTTATTCTTTGTGAAAGGTAAACAAATGACCGAGATGGAGGGAGTACAATATAAAATTTGTCCCATTCGATTTAACAAGCAAAGATATTTCATATAACTCCCTCGTTTCATTTGGATCGACTTGATTTTCTCTTTGATTTATTCAATTTGATTCAATACATCGTCTTCTTATGGGAAATAATTAATCCCAAGACTTCATGAGGCACTAGCCAAAACGCCTCAGAGTGCCTTAATGTCTCGTGTAGACAAGCCATACTAGGGGAGAATGGGAGATATTTTCAATTTGGTTCCCTTCTCTTTACGGTAGTTTTCCGTCTTTTACTTGTTAGCCCTCTTTAAAATCTAGAAGAGTCTGTTGTTTAACAAATAGTATTTTCAATTCACCAAAAAAAAAACAAATAGTATTTTCACAATACAAATTTGTGTGCCTTATGGCCGTGCCTTGCACCTCGTTGCCATGGGTTATAATCACCCTCACGCCTTGAAAACCCTAGCTTCCAACAACGGAGAGTTTTGGAAGGAAAATGGCATCACTCCATTCGCCTCCCCTTCACTCGTCTTTTATATCCAAACAAAAGGCAAAGGTTTGCTTTTTCCTGGACTATGATGTAGATGACTTATTATGGTGGACAGATATGGAAACCAATGAATGCCTTGAGGGAAATGGTGGATGCTGGGAGGATAAGGCTTCTAATCTGACAGCATGCAGGGTAAGTTGAATAAGACTGTGTCTGTCATGAATTCTAGAAAATCTTTGAGCTTCAGTGTATTGAATATTATGATGCTTTTGAATTGTTAGGATACTTTTCGAGGCCGAGTTTGTGAATGTCCTACAGTGCAAGGAGTTCAGTTTGTTGGTGATGGTTACCTTCATTGTGAAGGTAGATATTTACTAATTGGATGCAGTATGAGTTTATAGCATTTAAACTTGGATCTCAAAATGTCAAGCAGAAATGACATTGTGAACAAAAGTTGCTAAATTTGCACTTCAAACTTTGGAGATTGTTAACTTATTAATTCAGTTTTAATCTCTAATGTTTTGGTAGCATCTGGTCACTTGCGGTGTCGGATTAACAATGGAGGGTGTTGGAAGGATAACCGTGGTGGGAAGACATATACTGCTTGCTTGGTAAGATTCTACAATGCTTTGTGCTGAGATTTTTTATGTACAATGCAGTAATCATGCAAATGACAATGATATGGTATTTTTAGGATGAACACACAAAAGGCTGTAAATGTCCACCTGGATTCAGGGGTGATGGGAATCATTGTGAAGGTATGAGCTATCTTGTTACTGAATGATACAGACCAAATATAGTTTTGAAATAATGTTAGCTGTGTATGCGCAGATATTGACGAGTGCAACGAAGGAGTAGCCTGCCAATGCCCAGAATGTAGTTGTAAAAACACTTGGGGAAGCTATGAGTGTAGTTGCTCTGGGGGTTTGCTATACATGCATGAACATGACATCTGCATCAGTGAGTCTACTCTAACCACTCCTCAGTCCTCACCTCTTGTTATTTGATTTCCTTTTTCTCTCTAATTCCAACTTCCAGGGACTCGCTTTGTATAGTGGTGACTATTATCGTAGTAACAAAGCTTGAAATTATAAGATGAGTAGATTGGTTGTGGGGAAGGGTGGAAACTGGAACGAGTAGGTAATGGAGGAACTATTACCCGCGTATGGGCATAATGTTTTAACCTTTGATGATTTATTGCACTTGATGAGGTAACGCACCCTACAGTACCTCTGAAGCTGTTTCATGCTTCCGAAGCTGCTTTAGCTTTGACATAATTAAAGTTCATAAACTGGAAAGCTTTAATTAATTTGGTTTTCAGACAGTCCCCAAGTTTATAATCGAAAAGCTTAATTCAATTTGAAACTCAGTATCTATGTCCTTGATGACCTTAAATAAGCAGGTAAAGATGGTAGCAAAGGGGTAGGATGGGGGTTTGCTTGGGTGATTATTCTGGCATTCGCTGCAGCAGGAGTTGGCGGATACGCATTTTATAAATACAGGATACGAAGCTACATGGACTCGGAGATACGCGCAATCATGGCTCAATACATGCCTTTGGATAATCAAGTCGAGATCTCTTCCCATGTTCCTCAGAATCATCTCTAACCCAAACTACTTGCATTCATGTTGAGTTTAACTAAACTCAACAAGATGATTATCAGTTGATCAAATTTTGGACCCCGAGTTACATTCTTGTTACGATGAGGTATATCA
This sequence comes from Silene latifolia, assembly GCF_048544455.1. Classification (NCBI taxonomy): domain Eukaryota; kingdom Viridiplantae; phylum Streptophyta; class Magnoliopsida; order Caryophyllales; family Caryophyllaceae; genus Silene; species Silene latifolia. The sequence continues at coordinate 65,743,344 of NC_133532.1, read as the reverse complement.
AAATATATCTCTATCTAAGACACAATAGATTCAGATGCTACTTGGGCAATGTAAATCTACTACTTTTATTGATTGAGTTTTTCGGCTGATTAATAATTTTGCTTGTAGATAAATCAATAGGTTTCAAATTTATGTATGATGCTTTTGTGGCTCCCTTTACTCTCAGAAAAATTAAATAATAGTAACAATAGTACAAGTATTTCTGCCACATATCAATACAGCTAAATTCTATATAGAGGTGACAGAAATTGTAATTTTCATGCCACACGAGTCTCCCAAGGCGTCGAACATGGAGCAATCGGCTTATTACACTACAGAAATCTTTCAAATTGAAAATTTGATTCAAGTCAATACCTAAGAAACAGGCAAATAATAAAAACAACAAATAGTTGGCGTGAGAGACTTAGCTTGTATATTAGTCCAAACTTGTAAGTTGTAACAACTTCATCATTCACCTGGTGGTGCTGGAACACCTTGATATCTGCATCTATTTAGTTTTTTTTTTTTTTTTTTTTTTTTTTTTTTTTTTTTTCTAGGGGGCGTGATGAAACACATTCCTGCTGTGCTTCAGCTAGTTTTTCTCACCATCAACACTTGGTCGGCTCTGAGGACTGCCATAGATGATCCGATAAGCAAAGAAAGCTGCGACAGAACCACTGAGCACAGATGAAAGTGAAATATTAGAACCCAGGGGATATTAACCACGTATACTGTTCATGTACAAATTGATATGGTGTTCAAGTAGGACTGGAAAACTAGAAGCTCAAAAGCCAACACTTTGCTCGGCGGTTTTAAAATAAGAAGTTACAATCCATTAAATGATCAATAAAAATAAGTTGCCATAATGGTTGAATGAATTTTGAGTTATCATTCACCAGTTATCTTTTGGACTACAAAGCCTAGACACGCCAGCCCAAATAGCGTGTCTCCTTTCAAACCTCATGCCAGCCTATGTTACTCAGACTCGATTAGAAGTATCCGACACGGGTGCGTGTCCAAGTATCGGACTCGGCTATTTTTGTTTTGGTCTAAAACGAGGTGTCCAAGCGTCATACCCATGCCCGAGTGTCAAGTGTCGGACACGGGTACGCGAGGAAATTAGAAGAGTCGGAGTAACATAGGTGCCAGCCCAAACGCCGGCTTTATATCCAATCCATTTTTTTGCTACTGATTACTATTTTGTGTAACACTCAACATGCCAGTATGCCACATGAGCTGCCGGTTCACCAGTAGCGAATCTTGAAATATAACACAAGGGGGCCATGATTCGGACACTAAATTTTGTGTATGAATACTTGTAAAGTTGTCCTCAACCACCAAGCCAGGGAGGATAATTTATTGACTAAACTCTACATACGGACTTAAATAGTCAGTGTGGGCCACGCTTCCTCCGACATAACTAAGGTCTCCATTGCAGTTCACTAATAATCCCGCAATGCAAAGTAGGGGTCCTTATCCTTTGCCTAACTTACCACGTCCTGATCCTACATAGACATCAATTGGATGAATAAGTTTCAGTCCGATCCGAACTGCTATTTTTTAAAATTCTCCGAGCATTATTCTAAAAACATTCAGATAATAACCACATCATCATGGATTTAAAGCATAGAGCCAAATGGAAACTTGAAAGGTGACAAAATCAACACATATGTCAGCATGGTATTAAATAACAACAGCGGCACAAATAGGCGACCGAAATATGAAGGTTTTAAAGGTTCCCATGACCGTATGCTACTGCATTTTGAGGCAATATTATTTGCTTTTAGCTAGATTAGGCCGTGAAAACCAATACCGTATAACCAAAACCGAGATATAATATTACACAAGTGGAGGTGAGAAACCTTGAAAAAAAGAACTAGGTGATAATTCATTCACTAACCTATATATGGACTTAAATCACCAGCGGGAGAGGCGGCCCCTCCCGACATAACTAAGGTTCTTCACTACGGTTACTAACAATCCCGCAATGCAAAATGGCCGGTCTTATCCTTGTAGGCAAGGATAATAACCACACCATGGATTTAAAGAATAGAGCCAAAATACTACTCCCTCCAAGTCTATCATTTGGCTCCCTCTTCTTTTGGGCACAAGAATTAAGGAAATGAATTTGGACCACACAAAACACACTACCCCGCATGCAACTGCATTTGGACCACACAAAACACACCAAAAAGGAAAGAGGGAATAAAAGGTGACTTGAATGGAAAAGGAAAGAGAGAACAAATGATAGACTTGGAGGGAGCATTTTTTTTTTTTAAGTTTTTTGAACATTATTCTAAAAACATTGAGATATTAACCTTAACATGGATTTAAAGCATAAAGCCAAGTTAAAGTTTGAAAAGTGAAATATCAAGACACGTGTCAAAGTCACCCCATTTGGTTGGTGATACAAGAGCATGGATTTGAATATCAGCGACACGAATACGTGACCCAGTTATCAAGGTTTTCGAGGTTATCACCGCATTTTGAGGCGCTATTGGCTAAATTTAGCGAGATTAGGCCGTGAAAATCAATACCGTGTGACTGAAACCGAGATATAATACTATGTACACAAGCATCAGTGACAACCTTGCAAAAAGAACGAGGTGAGACGGGTTTCAAATAAGGTTGTAATTTTAGATTCAAAACAAACCAAACACACTTTCTTTTATTTTCTATATGAGTAAGATACGTTATATGCTGTTTCTTATCTCAAATGCCACGTACTGTCTGGCCCTCCAGATATCCTGCTCTGCAAGGTGCAACCCTCAAGGCACAATCTGTTATTGAGAGCTCCTTTCTCTGATTTTTTTTACCTCTAAAGCCACCTTTATTTGTTTTTTCTAAATGAATTGGTGGAGTATATGCACGTAATTCTACCAATGAAAGCAAACAGGGTAAAATAATTGCATGATCCAAACCTGAGGACTGCTTTAAGTAACCCAAAAAGCTTTAGACCCTGCAGGAAAAATATATGAAGTTAGGAGACTGCTTAAGTTATCAACATACACAGGAATACATATACATCAGCAATATCTGGAGGTTTGTCTCCAAAATAGAGGTGAACCTCACCTGAAACAACAACCCCATATCTCTTAGAAATAGAATTCCTGCAATTGCTGCATGACCAAGAAACAGTGTTATAGAAATTTAATCAGACATGTCAAAGCCCAAGGGCACGGCAACAAAAAAACATCCTAACAAAGCAGCTTAAGATTATGAAAGCCACTACCACACGAGGGCATATAAACGAATTAAGTTCAAATCAATGCCATAAAAGTATAAAACTAGATACTGTTCTTCTGAAATCAGAAACCTAAATACGGAACCCTTTTGACAAGACCAAGGGTAACCAAACGTTATCCTCATCACAACAATCATTTTCCTCAATTTGATAGATTACATATTCAATTGAGAAATATACAGCATGTCAAATAGGTCAAATAGGTTCTTCAGTTAGAGTAATATCAGGATAGGTTTAGGTCCAATTGCACCCCGCCAAGCTTACACAGCATAGATGGCACCCCACCAAGGTTTCTGGTTATGGTGAAGCCCAATCTAATCGTCCATGTCTGAAGAAGTGAGGGAGAGGAGATAAAAGGCAACATGATACTTAACAATGGAGCTGCTATCTCATAACTACTAGAATAATGTAGTTAGCTTGCTGAGGAATGGAGAAGAAAGTAAAAGAGAAGACAACTAAAGTAATATTATCAAGAAGTTGATATTATCCTGCATAAAACAAACTGGTTTACTAGTGAACGTTTCCTCTTAAACACACCCATAAAATACTAACCGGCCTGTCCTTTCAAGGTCATCTCAGTGGACTGCCCTTTCTTCCATGATTGTAGACTTGACATGCTCAAGGCCAACATAAGACCTCCAAGGATAACACCAAATCTAAGGGCAGAAATGCTTCCAGTTAGCATAAAGTTAAGGAAGCCACCTGCCGAAAGAATTGTCCCTGCAAAGGAACCAAAAAGATAAGAAAACCCAATTAAGGAAAATTAGGAACTACAAAGAATAACGCCACTCTACACTGAATCAAGATGTTTAAATAAATACAAGCAAGAAGCAGCAAACAATGACTTTCACAAATCCATAAACTTCACCCTCACAATGGCTAGAAGATATCAACTAGCTAGCTGGTTAAGTCATGAGTTTTGGTATGCATGACTAAGGTTCAAAACCCATCAGTGTCAGTATTGTCCTCATCAGTGCGAAAATCGCCCTTGTATATCAAAATCAACCTTGAGCCTTAGATTAAAAATAAATAAATGATATCTGAACACCAAAAGAGTGCACATTTGAAATAATGTCTGCATCAAATTTCACTGAAAATGCTTACCATAAGGTATTCCAACATAAAAATCACAGACTTTGGAGACGTCATTTAGATCTTCGGCAGAAGCAAATGTATCCACCACATCCTTCACAGGCTCAGGGAAGTTCTCTGCTGCCACAGTGAGATACTGCCTGCTATCTTCACCCAGCTCCTGTGCCATAACAGACAGATCATGTCTTGCCTGATCAGCTTGAATCTTCAACGTCTCAGCTGTTTCCTTTAATACCACAACTGCTTTCTTGGAGTATTCATCATATGATTCTTGTGATACACTCTGTAACTTTAAGGCCTGCTCTTTAAAAGATGCTAAAACCTGCTTCCAAGCTTCCTGTGATGCTTTACCATCTTGATCAACATCGTCCTTCTCCAACTCAACCTCTTCTTCTGAGGGGTTCTGAATCGTAAATAAAAGTTAAAGGAGTCAAGTGATGTAACATAAAGGTGGCGAGTTAAGAAAAGCAAGATACTAAAGGAAGAGAAACATATGCATAAATGGCATTCACTAGACAGTTACCATGTCTTAATGATCAAAGGAGCATAATCCCTTAACTATGGCAATTCATCCATTTTGCATACTAACAACAACATCATCTATGATTTGGGGTCGACTAACATAAATCATCATTTAAAACCGCTTGTGCATTTTGCATACCAATAAACAGTAACAAAATCATAGCCCAAAATGATGATTTACACATGGATGATATCTGCTACTGCTGCTGCTTCTTGAACATAATGCAAACAAGGGGGTAAAGTAGGTATGATTAGGGTTGGGAAACGGGTAATTTGGGTGGGAAATGAGTAATGAGTCAACGTAGTTAGAAATAAAGTCAACGTAGTGTCCAACATAATGTAGGTGAATTCCAGGTGGGATCAATTTGCCGAATAGTTGGACCTCGAAAAGGGTTCCGTAACCCTGTGAATTCTGGTGATTAAAACAAATGTTAATGAGTAACAATAGAAAGAAGAAAGAATGATAAAGTAACTGACAGAGTCATCCTGAGAAGCGGCAAATGAAAGCACAGGACGAAGACGAAGATTGTTGCAGAAGCCAAGTCCAGCAATAGTGTTGAGCTTTGGTGGCAACGGCGAAATTCCAGAGACTAGAAATGTTGTTTTCCCAGGAGAAACGGAAGGTCGGAGTCGGAGGCGGAGGTTGTTCAATGGGAATTTGAAATTTGGGGAATGTAAACACTGAACCGTCATTTTCAATATTATTATTATTATTATTAAGCTGAATTAAGTTTGATACATTAATTTGAAATGAGGAGCAAGTAAAATAAGAAACCTAAGTTGAAGGATGAAGAAAGGAACCAGTGCACTACCAAGGGACCCTCTGAATCCCTTCGCTTTTTGGTCTTTTGCTCACCTAAGTCGGCTGCTCTTTCAGGTTTCGTACTTTGTCACCCTCAATCTTGGGGAAGGAATCAATTCACTCTCCTTTTTTTCTTCTTGGGTTTTTCGATGTGGTACCCTATATTTTTAAGAATTACTCCTACTTTGCCCCTATGTTTTTTCGAACTATGTGATACTCCTGCATTTTTGAAAACATCAGTGTTACCCTTAAAGTTAGTAAAATATTCCTAAAATACCCAAACTAAAATTACGTTTTTAATCAGTTCAATTTTGTAATGAAAATATATTTACGATTGAGTAAACCAGGTTTATGTTAATGGCATGACAAATCATTGTCGAAAAATCAATCAAAAATGTATAAACTAAGCATTTAAAAGAGGCGAATTAGAGATGTTTGGGTATTTTAAGATGTTTACATTAAGTTTATGCGTATCCCTGATAATTTTAAAAAGCGAGGGGTACCACGTAGAATTCGACAAAGTACAAGGGCACCACATAGAAAAACCATTTCTTATTTTTCTTTTCTTTTTTTAAAAAATACTAAAAATATCATTAAGTTGGAATTTGGGCGAACCGAATAAATTTGTTGTTCGGTGAACCAAACCATTTTTTAAACACGCCTAACGGCATTTACAATAACAATAATGGATATTAAAAACAACGTAAACAATAAAAAACAATTGTGACAAGCAGTATAGCTTTCCTTTTTAAAACAAGAGGAAGAAATGTTTGTTTACATACATTTAGCCTCCATGGCTAATCTATAGGCCAAAATATCTATAGTCCTAAAGATAAACTTAATGATAATACAATGGAAAGATTTTACAATTTCATAGATTATATATAGGATTAAGTATCTTTGAACTCGAAATGACCCCAAGGATTTGCGAGATCGGTATGCAATTTGAAGAAACGGAATGCATAAGACCATTATCTTTAGCCCACTTGATAGCTTGAAGAATTCTCAGTGCTTCGGCTACTGCTAGAATAATAGAACAATCTAGTGATGAACTGCAAATGGTGAGAGAGCCGGCTGTCAGCAACGTGTTGGTGAAGTACGGTAGAATGGGCATGAGAATCATCACCCATGACATCAACGAGACTAGCGACTTCCTTTGACCAATCGGAACACTTGAGTTGTCGAACGACTAGAAGAAGATGCACTTACGCCATGAGCGCGTAGAAATGAGTGATGAAAATTAAGACCATAAAGTCTTTCGCCTATGGAGAGATATAACCTACATCTTGGTGATCTAGCAAGACAATAAACGATGGGACAGACCAAGAAATCCAACTAGTTGATAAACGTGGATAAAGAGTTCTCCTTAACCAATCTCTTCCACAGACACCCTAGAAAGCCAAACTGCGGAGTAACCAACACAACTCGAATCCACAATCACCTTCATCGTCACACAAAAGCCAATACCACTAACATACATGAGATTGTAACACCCATGAGGTTATGAGGTTAAGTTGTCCCACATCGGGAAAAATAAGAGGCTTATGATATGTTTATAAAGGATTTCAGCCACCACTTAGTAACAAGGCCTTGTGCTTTTGGGCTTAAGTGAGGACAAATAATAGGTCCAAAAGTACACATTCCATCTTATTGGGTTGTGTAAAGACGGTAGTGGGTCGGTTAGCATATACCACATCGAATCCATTCGTTACACCGTTACACATGCTTTCACATATCACGTTCTCCCATTGTTAACATATACCATATCATGAATGACTTCACCATACAAGGAATCAAACAACTCACTATTGCACACAAATGACCACATCAAGTTTCACACAAACGTTCACCCGTACTCATTGTCACCCCGTAGTTTACTGGCTAAGGTAATAGGATCTAGATACTCATTATTGCACACAAATGACCACATCAAGTTTCACACAAACGTTCACCCGTACTCATTGTCACCCCGTAGTTTACTGGCTAAGGTAATAGGATCTAGATTTTGGAATGAGGGCGCTTTCTCATCCAAAGCCAACCTCATATCGCACTTATGTCGGGTTCATTTTATTAGACACGCCTAAGTTCATTTGGTTCATTGGTTCAAGTTCCAAAATCGTCGCTTTGATTTCACTTTGTAACACTCCCAATTACCCGGCCAAGGTAATTAGGAGTGCTACCACCTCGTGTATCCGCTGCCCCGGGATTTCCGCCGAGGGTCATTTTTGATAGCATGCCCCAAAATAATTTGTCCATGGCACTTGCGAGATTGCATATGACACCCACTAGGTGCATGCGTGAAACCATAAATTTTGGAGAAGTTGGGCATAGAGGAAGACATGGAGCACATCTTCAACATCCTCGGGTTTTTAGGCTTGTACCATCTCAAGAAAAGGTGTTACCGGAGTTTGACTCTCGAGTTCTTAAGCTCATTTCATTATAACAAGGAGTCCAAGACAGTGCCCTTCCGTATTAGGAACACTAACTTCGCCATGACGTGTAACGAGTTTGCGGACGTGTTGGAGGTGTCGAGAGGTAATGAGCCTGACAATATTATAAGTAATTAGCTATGTTGTAATACCCCGCATATTTTTATAGTGAACTCGGTCGAGTACAGTTGAGTACTCGACCGAGTGAAAGTCTACTCGACCGAGTAGAGGGATCGAGTACCATTTGACGCTTATACCAGCTTCTGATATAGGCCACTCGACCAAGTAACTTTTTGTTGTCCGAAGAAACGCGGGTAAGCTTGTTAGGTGGACCTTATCTTTTAAACCCTTTTTCAGATTTCTTTCCCTAATTTTCTCTCAAATCCTTATCCTCTTATCACCCAAAAATCCCCTCAAACCTTATCTCAAAGATCTTGCACATTCATTTGAAGATTTGCTCTCCAATATTCATTCCTTTTCATTTGTTTACACTTGTAAGTGACCTCTTACTCTTTCTTCTTCATTCTTTTGCTAAGTAAACCTAATCCTCAAGTTTGTGCCTTATGCGATTTTTAATTAAGGTTTTGACTAATTAAGTGGGGTAATTAAGAGGTCAATTAGTATTAATAGTTGTTGTACAATGTTATGTGATAGTTATTATATAACTTATGTAAGATGAGACGGTTTTATGAGATGGATACTTGGTGGTTTCGAGTAGCTTATAGAGTATGCTAAAAGGTACGATTTTCCTATTCGGTTTCAATAAGTATGAATGGTTGCATGTGTCATTATTGTGTTGTTATTGCATTATAACATGATTGTTGTGGGTAATTGTTGTTAGTTTCATATTAGTGTCGAGATTTAATGGTGGCATGATAATGTGTGGTTAATGTTGGTCTCATGATAGCATTGGATTTGCATTATAACATATAATTGGATGTTTGTGTCTTAGTGGATGGTGGTAATGGAGGGGATTGCATTATAACATGTCAATTGGGGAGTATGTCTTGAAGTATTTCTTTGATTGTCGGTTCACATGAGTACTTGACTTATTTGTCATATTGTATCCCATATTATGTTATATTCGATTGTGGAGGATGCTGGAGGAGTTGTGGTGGTGATACATTGTTGTTGAGGAGACATAAGGCGGTTGGGAGACCGTCTTACGCTTGGGTCACCTCTTGGAGCTTCCCACTCCAAGAGGGATGTGCACATTAATGACTTGAGTTATGGAGAGATGCGTGCGGTTGAGGCACGACGTCTGGCAGAAATCCGGTTAGAGCCCAGGCTCGGTACCACGGGTGTGTCCCGAGTACCTGTTATACGGACTGCGGTCTGGTTGTTTGGTGGGCGGTGCTGTGGTGCCATCACCGAATTGTTGGTACCGTGGGTGTGTCCCTGGTACGGTGTGATGATTGCGGTGTTGTGTTGGATGCAGAGTCGTGTCTTGTGCATTAATCTATCATGTTGCATCTTTACATTCTAGTGTTGTGTCTTAAGTAATTGTATTATTGAAACTGACGTGTGTTGGCTGTGTAAATTGTCATCTATTTCCCGGGTGGCCTGTGTTGATCCATATGATATTTCCGATCATATGGGGAGCAGTTGCGTACAGGTTTGGCTTTGGTGTCACATGGGAGATGGGACGAGACACGGACCTTGGAGTCAAGTTGCCTAGTTGGTAGACGACATAGACTTTAGTTGAGTTGTATACACTTGTATTCATTTATTCATTTTGTAATTCACTAAACATGTTTTTTTTTGGTAGAATGTAAGTTCTCATTAAGCTCAAAAACATCTATTACAAGCTAATTGATAATAATAATTAAGAGGATCATCTACATTATAGAAGACATCCAATTGACATCCGCATTAGCTACTACCTTACAACTAATCATCCTTGACCTGAGGCTCTTCTGAATCTGCTGTATCACTACATTCGGCCTCATTAAAATGCCATCCATTCGTGCTTTATTCCGCTGTTGCCACACTGCATAATACACTGCCATTACAACAGCAAGGCATATGCTTTTCTTCAATGAGCTCCATTTCCTTCTCCCAATCCAGATGATACCATTAACATTAGGTACAAGGATGTGCAGCCAATCACATACCCCTGCCATAACCAGACAAGCATACTGACAGCTCTGAAAGACATGCTCAATCATTTCCTGACCAGTATTACAGAGACAGCAAACCTCATCCTGGCAAACACCATGCTTATACAGTTTGGCCTTAACATTGAGTGCATTCCTAAGTATCAACCAGGACAAGAATTTATGCTTTAGTATTGCCCAGCTCTTCCAAAGCAACTTAGCCCATCCAACTTTCTGCTCTTTGTGTCGAATCCATTCATAACCTGATCTGACATTGTAACCACCCTTCTCAGCAAGCCAGTTACCATTCACATACCCATTTTTGAACTCATCTTTAATTTTGCAGATAATCTTCCAGTTCCAGCTCATATGAGGTTTAGGAACATGACTATCCCAATTTCTACCCTTGATATAAATCTGATGGACCCACTTGACCCATAAGCTATCTAGCTTGCTATACAACCACCATACTAGCTTCCCAATAGTAGCCCTATTCCAGTCAAAGAGCTATATCTAAGTCCTAGACCTCCTTCACTTTGTGGGGGTACAGACATGCTCCCAGCTAACTAGAGGGGATCTTAAGTAGATATTAGTGCCATTCCAGAGATAATTTTGAGAAATGCTGTCAATTTTCTTCATCACACCTTTAGGGATCAAAAAAATATTTGCCCAGTAGGTAAATAGAGAAGTTAGAACAGATTTAACCAACACTACCCTACCTGCATAAGAGAGCTTCCTAGCTCCAAAAGACTTGATCCTCTCAATTATTTTTTCAATTAGCACCTGACACTCCTTTTTTTTCCAACTTTCCAGCAGTGATAGGTACACCTAAGTACTTGAAGGAAATTTGCCCTTCCACACAACCAGAAAGACTAATAATATTGTCTCTGACATGCCTCTGAACTCCAGTAAAATATATGTTAGACTTTTACTCGTTCATATGTAATCCAGAAGCTTCAGAGAAGGTGGCAAAGGATCTCAGCAGAATCATAGCAGATTGTTTATCACCCCTTGAGAATAATAACAAGTCATCAACAAACATAAGGTGCTGCAGTCTGAGCTTACTGCAAAGAGAATGAAACTTGAAGGGTAACACCTCTGTAGTGAAATCCAGGATTCTAGAGAGATACTCCATTGTTATTGTAAATAACAAAGGGGAGAGAGGTTCCCCTTGCCTCAGACCTTGTTTCCCTTGGAGGAATCCAAAGGGTTCTCCATTTAGCACCAAAGAATATGAGGCAATAGTCACACATTCCTTGAGCAGTGCAACAAAATGAGGAGGAAAGTTCAGAGCCATCAGCATCTGTAGAAGAAATGACCAGTTCACTAAATCATAAGCTTTTTTTAGGTCAACTTTAATAAGACATCGAGGAGAAACTGATGCCCTATTATAAAATCTGATGATATCCTGACACACAAGAAAATCCCCCTTGATTAGGACTAATAATACAAGGGAGAATCTTGGTAAGTCTTGAACATAGTAGTTTAGATATAATCTTGTACAAGATATTACAGCATGAGATAGGTCTGAATTGAACCACGTTCTCAGGTAATGGTACCTTAGGAATCAGAGAAACAAAAGTGTGGTTCACTTGCTTAAGCAGTTTCCCATGAGTAAAGAAATCAGAGACTGCTCCACAAATATCTTCTCCTATTATCCCCCAAGAGTCTTTAAAGAAAGCACTTGAGAACCCATCAGGGCCAGGAGCTTTATGATTTGGAATTGAGAATAAAGCTTCCTTAATCTCAACATTAGACACAGGGCTCAAAAGAATCTCCTAGTGCTCATCAGTACAAACAGGCCCCCTCTTAACCACTGATTCATTAACCTGCTTCACAACATCATATTCACCCAACAGTTTCTTATAAAAGCTTAAGAAAGCCTGCTGAATGTCACCAGGTTCAGTACACCAGTGACCTCGCTCATCAGCCATTCTGAGGACCTTATTCCTAGCTTGCCTGGACTTCATGTAGCTATGAAATAGCCTAGTGTCAGTGTCCCCTTCAGCAAGCCATACAGCTTTAGATTTTTGCATTAGGAAACTATTACAGGCAGTTTGTAACTTCTGATAGTCTTTCAAAGCATGCATCTCAATACCAATCAGATCAGTAATGGTTGGATAACTTCTCAGCTGGTCCTGCACATACTCAAGATGCTTCCATGCCCTCACACAGTTATTCTCCACATCTCTAAACAAATATCTATTAAGCTCCTTCAAGGGGTTTAAAGCAGCTTAAGCTTCCTTATAATTTGAAACATAGGAGTGCCTGAGATGCAATTATCCCAAATCTTCTGAACAGTTGGGAGAAATTGATCCACACCACTCCACATATTAAAATACTTAAAACATCTTTTTTTCTGAGAATTTGAGCTCTGCCTCTGAATAATGCAAGGGGTGTGGTCAAAGTACCCTTCAACATGGAAGTGAGCATAGTAATCAGCTCTCTCATTAACCCACTCATGATTAACAAGAGCCCTGTCCAGCCTACTATACACTCTAGAAGCTGCATCCTACTTGTTATTCCAAGTAAAATAAGAGCCAGTTACAGCAATATCCACCAAATTACAACAATCCACACAGTTCTAGAAATCAGCTATTTCCTCACCAGTAGACTGTCCACCCAACCTTTTACAAGTACTAAGAACTGTATTAAAGTCCCCACATAAGATCCAAGGACCATTTATGTAACACCCCCATACCCCAAGTGCCTTACCAGGACCACTCAGGTATGAAGACATCACCATCTCGGTCGCCCGAGGTATGATAATCAAATAGACAAAACAGAAACAACATTTATTATAAATAGTTTAATGAATAAATACAATCCCCAAAACCAAAACAAAGTACGATACAAGATTCTCAAATGACTGTTTCTAATCGAAATGTAAAATAAACTAAGGCTACAATGGAAGACTCCTATCGTCATGTCGTGGCATTCCACCTATCCCAAAGACTCATCTCAATACCTGCTCAATATCTGCTCACCATCCCCGAATGGATCACCGCAGTTTACAAAACAACACCGGTCTCACACAATCAATATAGATAACAACATTAAGATAACAGACACCGAACTCGTCACACACACACACACACACACCACCAACTCCCATCATCTCAATATCGACCGTCCACCGGACTGGACCGCCAGCTGGGGACCGCAGCTGCTTCCCACCTAAGCCCCGCTCATCGTACGAGCGATAACCCCGTCCCATTAATGTGCACATCCCCTTCCGTGGCGGGTTCCACGAAGGGCGAAACTAGGGCGTGAGATCACTCCCGCAAGTGACCCCACTCAGCCGAGAACGCATCTCGAGAACCATCAACAAACACAACCACAATCACAACACAGGCATTATATCAAACAACCAAATACAACACATCACCAATATCCCATTATGGGACTAATACTGAGTAGGAAATCCTACCTGGAAGCACAACAAGCAGACGGTATCTACAGCTGTATCAAAACGCCTCTTCTACGAATCCTCCTCCTAACACATAACACATAAAGACTACCAATCACTTACTACTCATAAAACCCCCAATCTCTAAATTAGGGTTTAATCAATCCCAACAAAACATTATAAAAATTATGTTAAAAGCTTACCCTCGACGCAAGGAATCCAACGACACAAAAAACAACAAAACCGACCGTCCGAACTCCTAAATTGCTAAGAATGCGATTAGGAAGATGAAGTGGTCGTTTTCTCTCTTAAACAGGGTTTTAGGTTTTGTAAAAGTGAATTAAAACAATGACGAATATGTTTAAATACCTTAATCGCATAATTAACAAAACCCGAGAAAACTCCCCGTAAAACAGGACACTCGATCGAGTACCCAAGGTACTCGATCGAGTACTCGATCGAGTACCCCACTACTCGATCGAGTACCCAACAGGTCAGAAACTATTTTATTTCGCAACTTGCCCATACTCGACAGAGTAAGGGCTACTCGATAGAGTACCCCAAGACATATAAATACGGAGTATTACAGTCTTCCTTCCTTAAAAGGAACTTCGTCCCCGAAGTTCAAACCACTACTAAACAAAGGTACTCCCATAAGCCTCCCGACTCGAAGGTCAAACAAAACACAACGTAAAACATGATACTAACCCCAACTTATCCCGACAAACATACCGACACAACATATAAAAGGTGTATAAAACTCTTAAAAACTCTCGCGATCATCTCCTACCCCCCTAAAAGAAACAAGGTTACGTCCCCGTAACCATACATACCTGATCAAAAAGGAAAGGGTAACGCTCTTTCATGGTATCCTCCACCTCCCATGTAGCTTCCTCAGTCTCGTGGTTAGACCAAAGGATCTTAAGCAAAACTGTCTCACCACTCCTAGTCTTTCTAACCTTTCGGTCTAGGATCTGCTTAGGCACCTCAAGGTATGATAAAGACTCATCCAGCTCTAAGCTCTCTTCCTCCAACACATGTGACGGGTCACTCACATACTTCCGCAAACTCGATACATGAAACACATTATGCACTCTCTCTAACGCACCAAAGCCGACGATAAGCAACTTCCCAACTCGCTCTAAGATCTCATAAGGCCCTATAAACTTCTGACTTAGCTTGCCTTTCTTCCCAAATCTCATAACTCCACGCATCGGAGACACTTTCAGAAGAACCTTGTCCCCAACCTGAAACTCTATGTCCCGACGATGTAGATCTCGCATAACTCTTCCATCGATCCTAGGTCGCTCTCATCCGTTCCTCGATCATCTTAACTGCTCCACCATCTCATGCACCATCTCTGGTCCTAAAACCACCGCCTCGACTATCGTCCCAACAGATTGGACTCCTGCATCTCCTCCCATACAAAGCCTCAAACGCCATACCAATACCGGTGTGATAGTCGTTGTTGTAAGAAAACTCTATCAAATCCAGCCTTTGCTCCCAACCACCAAAATCCATCACACAAGCTCGCAACATATCCTCAAGAGTCTTGATTGTTCTCTCAGTCTCGCCCATCCAGGATGAAATGCTGTACTCATCTTCAAAGTCGTTCCCAACGATTCCCGAACTCTTTCCAAAACCTTGATATAAACCTCGCATCTCCTCGTCGGGACACTATGTCCTTAGGGACTCCATGTAACTTAAGCACGTTCTTTCGATAGGCCATAGCCAATTGTGCCTTAGTCCATGTATCTTCATTGAACAAAGTGAGTCGACTTGGTCGACGATCTACTATCACCCAAATCATGTAGTTACCTTGTTGACTCTTAGGCAAACCCACAATAAAATCCATGGAAATGGATTCCCACTTCCACTCGGCACCTCTAAAGACCGAATCTTACCTTGTGGTCGTCATTGTTCCCCTTTTACTCTTTGGCATGTCAAACAACGGGCCACAAACTCACAGATCTTTCTTCATCCCAGGCCACCAAAACGTTTTCTTCAAATCCTTGTATAGCTTGTCTCCACCGGATGAATCAATATGGTGTGCAATGCGCTCAATGATCGTCTTTTTCAACTCCTCATCATTAGGAACACACCACCTACCATCAAACCTCAAACTACCATCTGTATGAATGGAAAACCGGACACTGTCCCTTTCTCTACTCCACTCTCCACTCCACTATCTTAGGATCCAAAGCCTCTTTATCCCGAATGTCATCATAAAACTCCATATGTACTTTGTCATATCACCCATAGCATCTCCTTTCTCGCATCATATGAATCCCAAAGCTTGCTACCTCATCCTCAAATCATCAAAGATAGAGCTTTACACAGAATGTACACTCTTTCTACTCAAAGCATCAACAACAACATTGGCCTTCCCTTCATGGTAGATGATCTCCATGTCGTAATCGCCAATCAACTCCATCCACCTCCTCTGTCTCATGTTCAACTCCTTCTGCGTGAAGATGTACTTAAGACTCTTGTGATCCGAAAATACCTTAAAGATTGCTCCATAAAGGTAATGTCTCCAAATCTTGAGAGCAAACACCACTGCACCCAACTCAGATCATGAGTAGGGTAGTTCTCCTCATAAGGCTTCAACCGCCCGAAAGCATAGGCAATCACTTTACCATTCTGCATCAACACACATCCCAACCCATTCTTCGAGGCATCTCAGTATAAACCTCGAAATTCTCGCTCCTTCAGTAATGCTAGGACAGAGCCGTGGTCAAACGCTCCTTTAATGTTTGGAACGCCGTCTCACAACTCTCATCCCAATGAAACTGTTCTCTTTCCTCATCAACGCCGCTTACATCGGTCTAGCTATCTTGGAGAAATCTTTCACGAACCGTCCGTAGTATCCAAATAAACCCAAGAAACTCCTAACCTCAAAGAACCTTCTTTGGTGCTTCCCACTTTGTCATCGCCTCAATCTTCGCCGATCCACAAACTACCCCATGTTTAGAGATTACATGCCCTTAAAAGCAACTTTCTCTAACCGAAACTCACACTTGGACAAATACAACTCATGATCCTCAAAGTCTCAACACGATCCTCGATGCTCCTCATGCTCCTCCTTAGTCTTAGAGTAGACTAAGATATCATCGATAAACACCACTACAAACTGGTCCAAGAACTGTCTAAAGATCCTATTCATCAAATCCATAAACACTGCCGGCGCATTAGACAACCCAAACGGCATCACCACGTACTCATAATGGCCATACCTTGACGTGAAAGTCGTCTTTGGTATGTCCACCTCTAATCTTCACCTGATGGTACCCCGACCTCAAATCAATCTTAGAAAAGACTCCTCCGCTCAACTGATCAAACAGGTCATCTATCCTTGGCAAAGGATACTTGTTCTTTATCGTCACACGGTTCGGCTCCCTGTAATCTATGCATAGCCTCAAGCTCCCATCTTTCTTCTTCACGAAAAGAACTGGTGCTCCCCAAGGCGATACACTTGGTCTAATGTATCCCTTCTCTATCAAATCATCCAACTGCTTCCTAAGCTCCTCCATCTCCTTAGGACCCATACGGTACGGTGCCTTAGAGATTGGCCCCGTCCCTGGCTTCAACTCAACGGTGAAATCTATCTCCCTCTTCGGTGGCAACCCCTTAATCTCCTCCGGAAAACATCTCGCAAACTCTCCCACCACCGGTATCTCATCTAATCACTGGACTTTCTATCCGGTCATCTCTCACATGGCATAAGATCAAAGGACATCCCTTCCTCGAATACGACTTCAAAGTAACAAATTGTAATCAACTTAACTTTGGGTTTGACTAGAAACCCACGATAAGACACACTAACACCCTTAGGTCCTCTTAGGGACACTTTCTTTTGATGACAGTCTATCTTAGCCTTATACTTTCTTAACCAATCCATCCCAACTATCATCTCAAAACCATTAAAAGGAAACTCTAGCAAGTCTACAGGGAAATCGACTTGCCCAACTATCAAAGATACATCTCTAAACAACCTCCCACACGATACAGACTCACCCGAAGGTATGAAAACTTGCTCCCTAACAGACTCATATACTCTCAAACCCAACTGTTTTACATGACTCGAAGACACAAACGACTGAGAAGCCCCCGAATCAAACAAAACAAACGTAGGAATACCATTAACAAGGAATGTACCGGTGATAACGTGCGCATCTTCCTCATCCATCATGAATAACTTGCCATCGGTCTTCCGCCCACCTCCCCGACAAGATCTTGGCTGATGCGGTCGGCTTAGCACCCGACCCTTGATTGTTGTTGTTGTTGTTGTTCATCGGTGTCTTCTGATAAGAATTACCGCCGTTGCGGTTGCCTCCACTCTGGTAACTCGACTTCCCCACCATGATCCAGCCGGCTTCTCTCGAAAAGATCCCGGTGCACTCGTGTACTCATGTCTCTTGTGGCCTACGCCACCACAACCAAAGCAGGTCACTCCCCAACTATTGCTCACACTCCCACGGCCACGCCCAAAGGAAGCCCCAACACTAAACCCAGACCCAGAAGAAAATCCCTTAGACTGATTGTGGTTGCCTTTCTTGTGATTCGATTGGCCACCACCCTCGCTCTCAGACTTCCTCTTCTCACCACCTGACCTCTCCTGAGCCATCTCCACCAACCTCTCAGCTCTTCCAGCCCTCTCATAAGCTTCCTTGACATCGGTAAGGATTCCCACGGGTAACTTATCCATAATCGTGGTAGTCAACCCTCTCTCAAACCTCAACGCCAGGTTCTCCTCACTCAAACCCAAATCCTCAAAGATACCTGGACTTCTCATTGATTGAACTCATCTTAGTACTCGCTACCGACATCTCAGCGGTCATCTTAAACTTATCAAACTCTTCCCTCAACTTACTCCTTACATGCTCCGGTACAAACTCCTTCCTCACCACCCTACGAAACTCCTCCCAAGGTATAGCAGGTAAGCCTTGGTTGGTGTATATCTCCTTAGCACTCACCTTCACCGAATCCCACCACTTGCCGCCGCCTCCCTCGGATAGAACGCACTGCCCACTCTCATCTCATCAGGGCAATGAACCAAGTCTAAGATGTTCTCCATCTCTCTCACCAACTATCCAAAATCCAGATTAGGCTCCCCAACTCCCTTGTATTCTTTCGGGTTAAACCTCGCAATGTAAAGGCTGATTTTCGAATGATCAACCTCCTTCTCCTTACTCTTATCCTTGTCCTCATTCACTCTCTTCGGGTCTCGGTAAAGAGCATCCGGTGCTCTAACATCTTAACGATGTCATCCGTGGTCATAAGCTCAGCTCTCGCGTACAAAGCGTTTCTCTTGGGCGGCATCTTGAAGCTATATAAGAAAGGGTAAACATAAACACACGTACTAAACCTCAAAACACGAAAAAACGATGCCCAGAACCCACTCGATCGAGTTCCCAAACACACTCGATCGAGTAACGGCTACTCGATCGAGTGCCCCACGTTCGAGTACCCAAACCCAACCAAACAGACCTTCCGATCTCCTACCTACCTCGATCGAGTATCTAGGCTACTCGATCGAGTGACCCCCTACTCGATCGAGTACCCCTAGTTACTCGATTGAGTGCCCCAAAACTCGATTCTGGACTCAAAATCGCCAAAAACCCACCCGATCGAGTCAGTCCCACTCGATCGAGTATCACTAATACGTAAGAGCTACCCGCATATTACGTCATACACTAACATGCTAAACTTTATAAAACCACATGATATCATAATAAATATGCTACGCGTCTATTCTGCTATCAACAAGATCAATTCATCATGCTATTAGAGCCACATTGTAAACATCCAACATGTTATTCCAACATCAAGTCTACACATATATTACTTTTCTTTCACACTATCAACTTCTCCTTCAACATCCAACAATCACACACTTCATCACATTGTTAACAAGTTAACCAAGCACACATATGACTCGACAAACACTTTCCCATGTGACCGGTTCAAAGTTGTAGGGCGACCCCCGCGACTTTAGGACGTCTCCCAAGCCTTTGCACTAGCTCCTACAACTTTTACCCCGGGTTCATTTTAATTGACTCCCTATGTTCATTAAGTTCATTGGTTACAGGTTTCAGGATCGTCGCTCCGATACCATTTGTAACACCCCCATACTCCAAGTGCCTTACCAGGACCACTCGTATGAAGACATCACCATCTCTGGTCGCCGAGGTATGATAATCAAATAGACAAAACAGAAACAACATTTATTATAAATAGGTTAATGAATAAATACAATCCCCAAAACCAAACCAAAGTACGATACAAGATTCTCAAATGACTGTTCTAATCGAAATGTAAAATAAACTAAGGCTACAAATAAGACTCCTATCGTCATGTCGTGGCATCCCATATCCCGGTCTCATCTCAATACCGCTCAATATCCGCTCACCATCCCGAATGGATCACCGCAGTTTACAAAACAACACCGGGTCGATTAATCACACAATCAATATAGATAACAACATTAAGATAACAGAGACCGTCCACTGGACCCACCTACGCTGGGGGACCGCACTGTTCCCACCTAAGCCCCGCTCATCATACGAGCGATAACCCCGTCCCATTAATGTGCACATCCCCTTCCGTGGCGGGTTCCACGAAGGGCGAAACTAGGGCGTGAGATCACTCCCGCAAGTGACCCCACTCAGCCGAGAACGCATCTCGAGAACCATCAACAAACACAACCACAATCACAACACAGGCATTATATCAAACAACCAAATACAACACATCACCAATATCCTATTATGGGACTAATACCGAGTAGGAAATCCTACCTGGAAGCACAACAAGCGATTCTACAAACCCTTCTACGAATCCTCCTCCTAACACATAACACATAAAGACTACCAATCACTTACTACTCATAAAACCCCCAATCTCTAAATTAGGGTTTAATCAATCCCAACAAAACATTATAAAAATTATGTTAAAAGCTTACCCTCGACGCAAGGAATCCAACGACACGAAAAACAACAAAAACCGACCGTCTGAACTCCGGAAATTGCTAAGAATGCGATTAGGAAGATGAAGTGGCTGCTTTCTCTCTTAAACAGGGTTTTAGGTTTTGTAAAAGTGAATTAAAACAATGACGAATATGTTTAAATACCTTAATCGCATAATTAACAAAACCCGAGAAAACTCCCCGTAAAACCGGACACTCGATCGAGTACCCAAGGTACTCGATCGAGTACCCCCTTACTCGATCGAGTACCCCAGCTACTCGATCGAGTACCCAAGTCGAAACTATTTTATTTCGCAACTTGCCCATACTCGACAGAGTAAGGGCTACTCGATAGAGTACCCCAAGACATATAAATACGGAGTATTACAATTTATAAGAGTCTTAAAGTAAGAAAGCCTATCCCATAAACCTTTCCTCTCCTGAACACCATTGAAAGCATATATCATAGTAAGGTAAAAGGAGCCACCAGAAGTCAAATCCTCTACATTAACATGAATAAATTGTGCATTGTATTCTATAAAGTGAATATGATACAGATGTGGCTTCCAAAGTAACCGCACCCTTCCACCCTTATGCCACTAGGAGTTAGTAGAGACACACCACCCAACACATATATTATCCCTAACTCTATTTAGAGAAGAAGGCTTAACCTTCGTCTCAAGGAGGCCAAATAGTCCAATATTATGAGAATGTAAGAACCATTTAATATATTTTTGTTTGCCTGGACTATTTAACCCCCTGACATTCCAAAAGCCAATCATTGTGACCCACCCCCCTCAGGGGGCAAAATCACAGATCTCGTCCCAATCCCCACCCTAGGAGTTGCATTGTTTAGGGCATCCAGAAATGAATATTGACCAAAAAAAGTAGAATTTGACCCATGGTCTATCAATTCCTGCCTGCTCAACCTTATGATGGGTCTAGCAGGTGTATTAGGCTTATAAGATCCAGTACTCATCCCTTGCACAACAGGATTCTTAGGCCTTTCCAAAGGAGTATTCTGTATAACTTTCTGAGGGACAGGCATCACAACCCTTGGAGTAGCCACCCTAGGTGAATTAGCCTTAGGAGCTGCCACTTTAGTGGTAGCTGCTTTGACTTGGTGACCTGGTTGCCACTTCTGAATAATCTTTGGTTTGGGCTTCACCTTACTCTTAACCCTCTTACACACTTTCTCTGTATATCCCACTTCACTAAACATGTTAATTGTATAAAGAGTTACTTAGTTGTATTTTCGATTCATTGTCTCAGGAAACCGAGATGGTAACGCTCCTAAATACTTTGGCCGGGTAGATGGGGTGACAATATGTGAAAGTTGGATGAAAGGATTGATGCGTGTGATATGTTTGGGAGTGACTAATATGTGCTATTGGGTGAGGGACATTAGTTATGTTACTTGGCATCTTAGTACCGTACATGTGTTTGGAATTCTAGTGTCATCGTTAGAGTACAATGTAGTAGTGGTTACTAGTAGAGTTTCCACTAGCGTATCGGAGACGGTAAGTATGATGACGTGTAAAATAACTCAGGACGGGTCACCGATAGCCGGTGGGCTCCCGAACATTCTCTTTTGTTGCAGGAACGATACTCTTTGTTTCTAGTCGAAAATTATAAGCCATAGGGAAACACTCAACCGAGTGCGAGCTAGCACTAAGCCGAGCACCTGAAACTCGACAGAGTGAACCCTGGCACTCGACCGAGTGGACCATTTTCCAGAAATATGGAAAGTTTCTACAAATGAGTCACTCGACCGAGTGAAGTAGGGCACTCGACCTAGTTCACGGTCGCACGAGAACTCGACCGAGTGCAAATTTCTGGGCTGAAATTTTCGTGAAAATGTGTTTATACTCTAATCTTATCTCTTTCATTCGTCTTCATTCTTCATATCTTCAAACAATAAAATTTCCCTTAAAATACTACAAAAACTCCATTGTTACTTATTTTTGGAAAGATTCAAGTTTTCTACTCCATTTGTCTTCCCTAATCTTCACTAATCAAGCAAAGTAATGATATTCTCTTTCTTCTTATTTTTCCCTAATTTGATTTTGTTTAGATCTACTCTAATTCTTTCAAGTTTAAAAATTATTTGCATGTTTTGTTTACTTCATGGTAGTAATCAACTTTCCACATCATTATTGTTGTCAAATATAAAATTTTCATGATTGAAATTTTGCCCAAATTTGTATGTGACAAATTAGGGTTCTTGAGACAGAAATTGGATTTTTTTGTGCGTGTAATAATTAGTTTAATTGTTGTAAGGGTCTAATACTGTTAACGATGTTAGATCTTGTCCTACATTGGAAATTTTGTCTTAAAATTTGTCCCAAAATTTTCGAAAATTGTGAAACTTATGCCCAAATTTTGATTTTTCATGAGTAAAACTTGGTTTAATTGGCTTGTAACACTACTATTCCTTTTAGTGATTGTAACACCCCTTCTTGCCCGACCAAGACAATGGGAGGATGTTACCATCTCTGTTTCCCGAGGCGGTGAAATCGGAGTTGCAATTAAGAAAAAACTTAAATAAATAATAAGTTTAGTGATTTACAAACAAATGAATAAATGAATAACAATGTGGACTAGACATTATACAACTTGTCTGCCATCTAGCCATCTATTTATGATACTCGACTTCAAGTCCGTTGCTCGTCCCGTCTCCTACGTGACCTCAAAACAACTTGTACTTAACCTGCTCCCCATATGATCGGAAATATCATATGGATCGGCACAGGCCACCCCAGAAATAGGTGACAATTACACAGACACACAACACGTCAGTTTCAATAAATAAGTATAAGACACAACATGATAATTAGATATGCAACAGGCTAATGATATGAAAGGGATACAATTATAAAGTCAACATGTCAGTACCGGGACATGCCCAGACGTATTAATACCCACCGGTGCCAGGAACACGCCCACGACACCACTCCTCACACAAAGGTACCGGGACATGCCCAGACGTACTGGGTCCGGAAGCCAATCGTATCCCCTGCCAGACGTCGTGTTTCAACCACACGAGTCCCTCCGTACTCAAGTCATTAATGTGCACATCCCTCTTGGAGTGGGAAGCTCCAAGAGGCGACTCAAGCGTAAGACGGTCTCCCAACCGTCTTACGCCTCCTCAACAACAAGAATCACCACCAACAATTACCAGCTATCACATTGCATCACAATATGCCAAACATGCCACATACCCATGTATGCTAACAACCACATGTAATAATGCAAATCCAACAATATAAGAAACTCATCAAGATCCTCAAATAGTAGCACATAATGGAATCCAACTCATAATGTGCAAATGATGCAAAAGACATATATTATAGACACACATTATTGAAACCGAGTAGGATTAACCTACCTTTTTTAGTAATCTTCATAAGCTTACTCGAATCCGACCCGATTCCGTCTCATGAAACTGTCTCATCCTATACAAACCACATAATACTATTATAAATACATCTTACACTATTATACACTACAAAACCCCTTATTATGACCCTTGAATTACCCATAAAACATACCCTAATTACTAATTACCTACCCAAGATAAAACCCCCAAAAGTTAGGGTTTAAACTAATTAAAGGAGGGTACATCTTAACTTACAAAGTAAGAGGAAGGAAGGAAGAGGATGAAAAATCCACCAAATCAAGCTGGAATCCCATAAGAGTGTGTTTGTGAGGGTTTTAGAGAGAAGGGAGAGAGTTTAGAGTAAGAAGGATGAAGGAGGAAATGATTTGGATAAGATAAGGTGTAATCCCGAAATTGGTGTTTATCGGGTGCTGCATAGTGGCACTCGATCGAGTGACAAGTCTACTCGGGCGAGTGCCACTCACTCGGTCGAGTGCTCGCCCACTCGACCGAGTATCAGCCACTCGATCAAGTAAACCCCCAACTCGGTCCACTACAGCCCTACTAGGTCTAGTCTAGATCCCCCTAGGTCTAATGTACGGTCATCCCTTACTTCCGAGTAGTTCCCACCAACTCTGAGGTTTCCTCACGCATCTCAAGGAAATTTTGCGGGTCCCAAAGAATCCGGGTATTACAGTAATGCTATAATTGGCTTAAATCGAAAGAAATTTAGTCCCAAAATGTGTCCAAATTTTCGGAATTCATGGCATATTTGAACACATTTTGATTTTTGCACTAGGGACATGGTTTAGTTGCTTCATCATGTTTTAAACCTTGTCAATGATGACATGTATGGTCTTAAAATTGGGAATATATCTTAAAACTTCCCCAAAATTTTTGAAATAGGTAGTGTACACACCAAAGTTTTGATTTTCATGTTCAATTCTTGTTCTAATTGTGTCACAAGACTTCAATTTCGGTTAATAAGGCATTGTATTGTCTTAAATTGGGAATTTTGGACCAAAATCCTTACAATGTTTTCGTGAAACATAGTATACATACCAAAGTTTCGATTTCTATGTTCCATTGTTCGTTAATTGTGTTAAAAATTTTGATTATTGTTAAAAGTGTTATATATTGCTTTGAATTGAGTTGAAATATTGTGTAATTTCACAAAAAAATCAATTTTTCCGGAAATTTATGTCTTGAATAAGCTTTTGGTTCGATTGAATTCAAAGGAAAATATGTCAAACTTTTTACTAAAATTGTTGTTAGTAAATTTCCAAAACTCGCGTTAAAGTCATCTTAAGTTCTCATCTTTTCCATCTGGAACCTTGTAGTGTGAATCGGCTTTGTGGCATGTCAAGGCCATCAAGAAACTCCCGAAGCAACCGTGGAAGGCGACCTCGCCAAGGACCAGTAGCACCTTTCGTGATTGAAGCTCCGAGGTATCCGGACATCGAGCTTGAGTGTGAGCCCCGAAAGAACGTCTCTCTTGCTCTAGCTCTTAGACATATGGTTCCGACAAGGTGTGTGGAATTTTGTATAGTCTTTGAATTAGGAATTGGAGATATTAGGAAGAGACCTAGCTTATACTAAGTGTTGAGTTGAGTAAGTCGAATGTACGAGGCAACTTATGGATGATGAGTGGTGTAATTAAGGTTAGATACTTAGTGGTTGTTTGGACTCATAGTTAGTGAATGAGTTTGGAGGACATGTGAGGGTGACCCTTATTGAGTATGATTCGCGGATTATTGGTTGGCAAATGGTTGGGCTTTGGATTGTGAAATGAAGAGGAAATAGTGGAGTTGTGAAAGAGTAGAGTGGGAGTGATATCATGCGAGTTTGCGTGGAAGGAAGATAAGAGAGTACTAGAACGGGGTGTAAGTTAGAGGTTATTCTAAAATGAAGGCAAAATATCTAACAAGGAAATCTTTGGGAACAGAATAGTGAAGTTTGAGGTGACCAATTACATGGAGTAGAGACGATTTTAAGTAACAAGTGGTGGAAGGTACATAGGAAAGTCCTAGTAATGTCTAGTAGCAGGACTACTCGAGAGTGAATGTATACGTGTGACATGGTAAGTGGTGGTCTTATTGTTGTACTGACGTCGGATTTTTGTGGAGCATCATTTTGCAAGATGAAGGGAAAGATGGTCAATCGAAAGTGTGTGTAATTGAGGATGTAGAATTCTAAAAGAAATTGTTACGAGTATGGGAATAGCTCTTGTAAGGAGATTATTCTATCGGTCGTGAGATAATATGAGTGAGTTTTAGCTATAGAAATTGGGATATATGGTTGTGTATTTAGTACTACCAAGTTGGTCTTCGTAGTTTTGAGATTGAGAATGTGATATGTAATGCATACGAATCCAATTACGTTATTGAGGTGTTTGATCACCTGTGTTATATATTATGAACGTCTAATTTAAGTACGTATTTATAACGCGTGAAAGTAGTTATGTGAGACTCCGATACTATGAGTGATAGTACAGATGTTGTTTGCAAGTTGTCTTCTAGTTACTCTGTGAAACTTCCATGTTATGCATTGTGACCTCGTTATAGTGTTTATTTGAGTTGTGATGTTGTATTATTCCTTCTGAATAATGTGGTGTTAGGATCGTGTCCATGAGGTTATATAAAGTGTGATTGATACCAAGGTGACTATTGTGTTTCGCACTACGACAAGGTTATTGTTGGTGACGGTATCATGATACTGTCATCAATTGTGGAGGAGGAGGTGGAATGGATGTAAAACAAATTTTGATATATCATGTTTCTTTCGGAAGTGTAACTCGGATATTTTATTTTAATTTGTATTGTAGTGGTGGCCAGAAGGCCAAGACTTGCCTTTATTTGACCCTAAGATGGTGTGTTAGTCACCATCGGAGTTATTCGCACTTGTGTGGTACGATGGACCGAGTTTGAAGCGATTGCAAGTGAGGCATGAATCTTCTAGGTGACACTTGGCCGAGTGCCCCCTGCACTCGACCGAGTGCCCCCTGCACTCGACCGAGTGCCGCCTGCTCGGTCGTGTGGCCTATTCAATTCCACTCGATCGAGTGGCCTGTTATGGCCCTTGTTTTGTCAATAACCGTCCGAGTAGTGGGTATATACCCTTAATTTGCGGTTTATATTGCTCGACATATGCTCGAATAAGCATGATGGCCCCATATGGGTGATATTCTTGTGAGTAGTTTACGTTTGAACATATTATATGACATTTTGCTATTCCAAAGTGAGATTAAATGAAAATTATTAATTAACATGAGTAATTTGATGACAAAGATGATATGATAAACATGTATGGTGCATGTCAATTGCCGTGATTTTATTTTGTGGAAACAAACGATAGTGATGTTCATATTATGTGAGGTTTTGCCATTTTATGTGTTTAACATGGTGATATTAAATGCATAATTGGAGTCTTATGATACTAGTAAACGGAAGTTTGGATGATGGATGGAACGGATATGGAAACACATGTGTGATCATGTGGTGGATTTGACGCGGTATATGTAACAATTCGGAAGTTTAGGAAAATAAAAGTACGGAATGCGAGGAAGTAGTGAGAGTTGAACACCGAACTTTGGGAAGAGAGTACACACGAGATTTGAGGGAATAGTCGGAAAGGGAAGAGTGAGGTGAAACTTCGGGGACGAAGTTTATTTTAAGGGAGGAAGATTGTAATACTCCGTATTTTATAATTATATATCTTATATTATTTTGTATTTATACGAGTTATGTTTGAGACGGAATAATAATAATAATAATGATAATAATAATAATAATAATAATAATAATAATAATAATAATAAGTTGTAATGATAATAATAATACGTAATACGATACATGTATAATATACGTATACTATACTCACCTTATATACCCTTATCCACCCATCAACCCCATCCTAACACAATCTCACAATATCCACCAAAATCCTAGGGAGAAAGAAGAGAGGCAAAGAGAAGAAAAGGGAGAAAAAGGGAAGATCGTCTTTTGTCCCTCCGCCTCGAGATCGTAAGGTAAACCGTCTTAAACTAGTTTTTATATTTTTTAATTAAGACCATTGACGCGCCTTGACCCCGACTCATCGTTGACACGTGTCTTTGACCACCGTTGACCTTGTAGATGGGTGTTTGACCGAGACATTTGAATGGTGTTTGTGGTTTTGGTGACCCGATTTTGGGGTGGGTTTTAACCCTTTTTCCGTGATTGACTTAGGACGGTGGTGGGGTGGTTTGGTCGAGGGATGTGGGAAGGTTATGGTGGTGGTCACGAGTGGTGGGCTAGGTGGCTTTAGGGGCTGAAATCGAGGGTAAATGAGGGGCGGTTAAGTTGTGTTGGGTTGTTGCTTTGTGTTGATTGCACATGTAGTATGTAGGTTGTTCGGTGGTTGTACGAGGGTGTTGCCGCTGGCCGTGGCCACCATGGCTGGTCTTCGTGGTCCACACGGCAGCAGAAGGTGGTGGTCGGAGTATGAGAGGTAGTCGGGAGTTGTGAATCGGGATTTGAACCGTGTTAGTATGGGTTATTGAGCGGGATTTAAATAGCTTTAAGACGAGTTTATATTTAATTAATTAATTCGTGTTTAATTAGATTAGATTAGTTAGTAATTTATTTTATTTAATTATTATATTTAGGTGATGGTTTTTATGGAATATTATTTATTCGGATTGCTTATGGATATTTGCTAAAAGGTAGGTTAATCCTAATCAGTTTTAATATATTTTAATGGTCATTGCATTATAACATGATATTGGTTAATTGCACTAAATGGGTCGGTAATTGGCATATTGTACGATATTGCATTTATTGTATTGTCTTGTATGTCGGAGGAATTGGTGGATTACTTGTCGTTATGGAGACGTGAGGCGGTTGGGAGACCGTCTCACACTCGGGTCACCTCTTGGAGCTTTCCACTCGAAGAAGGATGTGCACATTAATTACGGAGGGACACGTGTGGTTGAGACACGGCGTCTGGCAGGGGATCCGGTTGGCTTCCGGACCCGTAATCTGGGCGTGTCCCGGTACCTGTTTGTGGTTGTTGGTATGTCTGGGCGTGTCCCGGTACCAGTGACGTTGTCGGTATGTCTGGGCGTGTCCCTGTACCGTGGTGGTGGTTGCTTGATAACATGTCATTCATATTATAGTCTTGTTGCATAATCACACACTTTGAGTTGTGTCACACTTTATTTATTGAAAATGACGTTTGTTGTGTCTGTGTAATTATCACCTATTTTCGGGGTGGCCTGTGTCGATCAATATGATATTTCCGATCATATGGGGAGCAGGTTAAGTACAGGTTTTGCTTGTTGACATGATCGGGATTTGGGCCGCGCTTTGGACTCGGAGTCGAGTAGCATAGTATAGATGACATAGATGGTAGTTGACTTGTAATTTGTATAGTTCACCTTTATTCATTAGTTTATGTTGTAATCACTAAACTTGTTATTTATTTAATAAAGTTTCTTAATTGTAATTCCGATTTCACTGCCTTGGGAAACCGAGAAGGTAAAATTTCCTAATTACCTTGGCCGGGTAAGAAGGGGGTGTTACAGTATATGCGTTGCATGGCATGCAGAAATGGAAGTATTGAACCTAATTGAGTCACCTAACGAGTTATCTATGACATTCTTTAAGTAATTGTTTAGTGAAGTCCGCATACTTTGTGATTTGATGTGCATACATGTGAGTGTATGAGATGTGACGTGATATATACGTAATAATGTTTGAGTCATATCGCGTGATAAGATATATATACCTATAACCAACATGTGTTGGGTGTTGCTTATGAGATTAGAAAGTTAAACCGTGGGTTTAACCTTATATTTTGGCCTTGGGAGACCCGTAGTATAGAAATCATATAGACAGTCTTACGATTAGAAAAGAGTAAATTATGGGAAGTATATTTAATAAGGGAATACGATAAACCCGGAGGGTAATAGCTTTAGATCCTTTTACGAGGATTATGAGAGTGTTACCATGAAAGTTGAGCGGTGAACTTCGGGACGAAGTTCTCTTTTAGGGGGAAAGAATGTAACAATTGAGAATTTAAAGAAGGAACGAGCGTGGTATGTATATGAGTAGCGTATGAGTAAACATATGAGTATAGAGAGTGTATACGATAAAGGAAAAACGTATGAGCCCGGTGAGAGAGATGAGATTCATATTGGCATAATGGGAGTGATGATGACGGTACGAATCTCGAGAAAGTACTTGAGAATCGGTCATGAGACTTGAGGAAGTAGTTTGGAAAGTAGGGAGTGAAGTGAAATTCGAGGACGAAGTTCGTTTTAAGGGGGAACACTGTAATATTCCGCATATTTGTATAGTGAACTCGACCGAGTACAACTGGTCTCGACCGAGTGAAAGTCTACTCAACCAAGTAGAGGGATCGAGTATCATGTGACGCTTATACCAGCTTCTGAGATAGGTCGCTCAGCCAAGTGGCTGGTGCACTCGACCGAGTGGAGCCTCTCTCGACCGAGTACACCGAGCACTCGACCGAGTGACTTGTCACTGTCCAAAGAAACGCGTGTAAGCTTGTTAGGTGGACCCTATCTTTTAAACCCTTTTTCATATTTCTGTCCCCTCATTTTCTCTCAAATCCTTATCCTCTTATCACCCAAAAATCCTCTAAAACCTTATCTCAAAGATCTTGCACATTTCTTTCAAGATTTTCTCTCCAATATTCATTCCTTTTCATTTGTTTACACTTGTAAGTGACCTATTACTCTTTCTTATTCATTCTTTTTCTAAGTAAACCCTAATCCTCAAGTTTGTGCTTTATGCGATTTTTAGGTAAGGTTTTGACTAATTAAGTGGGGTAATGTGGACATGGCCCACCTACAAGCCCAGCCGATCTGTGAACATACAACGGTCTTTTGAAAGCCACGCTCGGCGGCGTAAAAATGCTTTCAACCGGATCGTTTTAGATCGGTCGGTTTCGTCTCAGTAAGGGTCTCGAAACGATTAGAGATGTTCGGAGTCCCCACCAAGCATTTGTGCGATGCTTGAAACCCGTTCGAATCCACTTTATACCTCGGTCAAACGAAGCACAAAGCAGGGTTTGACATAGGTACTAAAGATAAAGAATCTTCCCTCTTTAGCATCATATATCTAGAATGACTCTCGTATGCCCTGGATAAGGTCGTCCACTATCCAAAGTTTCTGAGTAAGAGGTGAAGGTACGTATTGGGAAGCCCTTTAATCAGACACCCAATCCCGCCAGCGGTAGCAGCCTCTACTGATCGATCTTTGTTGGTTAAATGCAAAAGTTGATAAAACGGTTTAAATTCATGAATGCACATCCAATAATTTAAACCTAACATGTGAGAGCTTTCTAAGTCGGTTGATTTAATCCAAGTATCAAGTATAATATGTTGAGTTGGATTAATGGTTGATTTGCATGCAAGATGGAAGTTAAACATCCATTTACCGTATTAGGTTTATGGTGCATAACGTGATCCATTTGTCTTAGTAAAGCATTTTGCAAGTATGATTTTCGAATGAGCAAATATTCATCTGATCCGTCCTATATCCGGGCTAACCGGAGTCGGGATCGTCCTAGACTAATGCTGGAAAGGGAACAGGCTCTGTGCCAGGCGGCCATATGAGGCGCGAGCATGCCGGCTGTGTAAGGGGGCCTCCCCTGGTTTTGGAAATAAGAGAAAAGGGGCCTGTTTAGGCGCGGGTCAACCAACGGTTATATGCCGTGTTCTGACCATTTGGAAAATGTTTATAAAACGTATTGAAAAATGGGTACTTGACCCGATTTGGTTTGAAAGGGTCGTTTAGACCGCATTTGTTGATTTGAGGAACGAGACTCGAATAATCATCATTGTTTTGATGATATTCGGTGTCGAGTTCGACTTGATAAGCTTGACATGAATAGTTTTTGAAAATAATTATGAACTAATTGTTTTAAGTTCATTTGAATATAATTAGTCGATACTCATCATCGTACCCGGGTTAAAATCCGGCATGATATGTAGAATAAATACATTAGATATTCAAAGATAGCTTATGAGACACAAATAATGAGTTTGAAGTACAAGGAGGACTATCTCATAGATTGACTAATAGTTTTAGATTTGATGAGTGTACTTGGTAATTTACATTCCTTTAGGAGAGTTCATCAACTTAACATCACTTTATAATTGATCATGCATAAGCCTTAAACTTGTAGACATATAATGAATCCCATCATTATAGTTTTCTATTGTATCACTTTAAGTAGATGATCATATGTTTCTATGTGCAAGCATATAAAGAAGAATTTTTAGAACAAGTAAATACGACAAAAGTGGTGACTTGGGTTGCAAACCAAGCCACCATAATCCAAAATACAACCATTGTTTAGAAAGGATCCAAAATTCATTTCCATGTCGAACACGGAAATCAAAATAGTTCTAAAAATCCGAAACATAACTTAAAATAAGACAATAATAAAAAGCCAAGCTTCATTGGAAGCTACTCCTAGCTCCTTGATGATTTCTCAAGCTTACTTTTCCTTTCCCTTGTCTTCGCTTGGAGGAGGCCCTATTTACAATAAAAAGGGGATATATTATCACAACTTTGTATCAAAATACCATAGTTGAATTAGAAACATAAGAAAGGATAGTCATTTACCTATTAGAGTGATTTTTTCCAACTTTGATGTCACCAAGGTACTTGGAACAATTCCTCTTCCAATGTCCAACACCATTACAATAATGGCATTTGTCAAGAGGACCCTTCTTGGTCTTAGAAGTGCTAGCTTCAAAAGTCTTAGCCTTGGTGGACATGGGAGCTTGCCTCTTACCCTTTTTCCCATTCTTCTTGAACTTCCCCTTTCTCTTGGTGCTTATATTGAGCACATCCTTAGGTGGGTTAACATTTAACCCCATGTCTCTTTCGGCTTGCACAAGTAACTTGTGCAACTCTTCAAGAGACACATCCTTGTCTTGCATGTTAAAATTCACCCGGAATTGAACATACGCTTTGACTTTGGATAAGGAGTGTAGAATCCTATCTACAATGAGCTCTTTGGGGATTTCAACTTTTTGAATCTTCAAAGTCTCGACTAGCTCCAACAATTTGAGCACGTGAGGGCTAACCTTTTGGCCCTCCTTGAATCGAGATCAAAGAATGCTGAGGCCGCCTCATCTTGGACGATCCTCGGAGTTTGTGAAAACATATTGTCACAAGTTTGGAATATATTTTATTAGCGGTGCCCATTTTAAAGGCTCTTCTTTGGAGATCCGCCTCCATCGCAAAAATCAACACATTTTTCATTGCGGCGGACTCTTTGTGGTAAGCTTCATATGCTTCCCTAGTGGCGGCACTCGACCTAGCATTAGGTTCGGGTGGAGAGGCCTCGGTGAGGTAACGAAGCTTGTCGTCACCTTGGGCGGCTAATTTGAGTTGGGCATCCCAATCGGAGAAATTTGACCCATTCTTTTCAAGTTTACAATGATCCGTGAAGGATCGGAGCCATGAAGCATTAGTGAGAGGTGCGGCGTTGGTGTTTGGTGCGGCCATTTGTTATGAGAAATAAAAGTGGTCTACAAAACGAAAATAGAAGGAATAAAACATTTGTCGTTTTCAAAATAATAAAAATAATACTTGTAATTTTAATTTAAACAAGTTTTATTGCATTTATCTAGTGACCTCTACCCAACTTGATAAATGATTCCAAGACCCAAATTCATATTAACTTGGGCACGGTGTAGCCGATAAATCCCTTATCAATATAACTCGGTGGATTAACTCTTTAATCGATTCTACTTTTAGAACTCTTGATCGATAAAATTACATTAACATTTATCTTTAGCCCGGAACACATGCAACTACGGTCACGAATACTTCCGTTGAGCTCAATCCAAATTTCGAATAAATGTGTCCATGATCCAAACCCACATTAATTTGGGCACGGTGTAGCCGATAAATTCCTCATCAACATGAATTCGGTGGATAGAAATTTATCACCCACTTCCCCTACGTAACAAGGTTTGTACCCCGGTGTGGCCGAGTGCACTCCCTCACGAAATAGGTTTTCATGGTTTCTACTTTTTGGTAAGGCTAAGTCTCAATTATTTATTTTAGCGAGAGGTCATGTCAATTTATTATTTATCACGTTTTAAGTGAACTAAAGTGGTGAACTACGATAATTGTAATTGACACGGTCGATAAACTCGATTAAAATGATAATGCATGTTTTAGTTATGGCGATTTAGCGATGCATGCAACATATAAATAAAATGCAAAGCATAAAAATAAATCCTAGTATGGCCTTCCTAAAATAGTAAATCTAATAAACTATTACAAATTCGGAAACCAACTCCTTTGGTCCCTTGAACTTTGGTCTTGGCACGCAAATCAAGGCAACATTCTTTGATGGATCGCCTTCTCGAGTAGCACCATCTTCAAGGTACTCCGAAATAAATAAATTACATAATAAATTACATAATTTCCTATTATACATTTGTAATTAAAAATAAAAATAAATCTATTAAATTACAAAATGGTGATACGAGATCACAATAATTTACAACCAAATCGATATTCCCATACATTTTGGGCAATACCAATTAAAACTAAGGCCATACTAAGTAAAATTACATAATTCAAAAATTACATAAAATTAAAATTATGACAATCATAAATAAAATGAAGCATTTGTAATATGTATGAACATGCTCAATTTTATGCTAAATCGCCCTTAAGGAGCCAATATCGTATATTAATCGGTTTTTTACGGATTTGCGTGATTTAACCTTTTATAATCACAATAATTACATAAAATCATATTTATGTACAAGTTAATTACCCTAACCATCTTAGGACTCAAAATTAGTCTCCACTAACATTTGACAATAATTAACCTAGATATCTTAATATTGTTCATAAATGGACTCAAAATACAAAATTTTGCCATAAACTTCAAATTAAATCATAAAAATTTCAAATAATTTCAAAATTTGAAATTTAAACTCATGAACATTCTAGAAAAATACCATGACACTCATAATTTTCAAAAACATAGGTTATAAAATTCGAAAATTATCGAGGAAAAACAATGTTGCGGTTTATCGGATTTAACAATTATTACCATAAAAATATGAGAAAAATTATTTTTATTAACTTTTCACTTTTAGATCTGAAATATATGATAAAATGCAACATGTGACATTTTTCTTTAGTCATGAAGTATGTTTTAGCAATTTTTACTAATTAAAGTCACTATTTATGTGATTTTTCATCAAAAATTCATAAATCATGCATAAAGACTTCATTATAGACAAATATTTTAAACACATCTTGTAAAATTGTATGTTACAACATAATAAATTTCTATTACCAGATTCGAAATATAATTCATATTAACCTATTTTCCCATTTAAATACGATTTTAACTTGAAAAATCCATATTTCGAGTATAACAACTCATTTTATTATGAAAATTTTCAGGCCATCCGTATATAATATATGTGAAAACATATCCAAAAACCACTGAAAAAATCAAAGTTTAGCTATTTTTAGTCCAAAAATGACCTTTTTTTAATCATAAAAAACACATTTTAATGTCATTATTATATAAAATGAACAATAAAATCCATAAATAAACCCAAATATCCTAAATAAATTTTAGGACCAGAAACTTTAACATGCAAATAAATTTCGTGATATTTCATAATAAACACAAATTTATAAGTTTTGTTTGTTAATCGTATAACTCAGAAAAACAATAACCGATTTGCATGCAAACAACCTAAGGCTCTGATACCACTTGTTAGAAAATAATTAATCTCATTATTTAACATATTAATATATGTGATAATCTATTTATTCATAAAATAAATTGTTGATTTTATGCATGCAAACATAATTAGAAAAGAGAAGAAATCTTCATTTTTACTACGAAAGTTTCGGATTTTGGGCACAAGTAAGATCTCCTTCTTACTTGTTCTTGAGCTTTCTTTATATGGAAGAACAAAGATTCAAGCTTAGAATCTCTCCCAAAGATGTATACCCAAGATAACCTCTTAAAAGACTAATATTATTATTACAAGAACAATATTAATCTTAATAAAAATTGACCCAAAATATTGTTTTTGTCTCTTGTAATTTCGGCCAAGAGAGGATGAATATTGAGAGATTTTATTTCTCTAGCTTTTTATAAGATGTAGAGAGTTTTTTTTTTTTTTTTTTTTTTTTTTTTTATTTCTTACACTAGAAATAATATATTGTGTAGAAGTGAATAATGATAGGAAAAACTCTATGTTTTTCTCTATGGAAAAACCGGTGGGGAGGGGTGTGGTGAGCCAATGCATGGTGCTTAATTTTCTTCCCAAGAAAGTAGGCTTGCATGGCTATAAGCTAGGTGTGTAATCATTTTATTTCCACTTAAATAATTAACACAAATTAAACATTACACTCCCTCCATTTTTTTCCGGCACTTATATAAAATGGGAAGTCCATTTTATATTTTGTCATTTGTCAATTGTCACATGTCACAAGTCATGTAAAATTGTCATGCATTTTTAACATATTAAAAATCAACGTATTAATAAAAATACGTCATGTACAAAATCGACTTAGTAATTCATAATTACTTGTACCAAAACGGTTTACCAATTATAAATCACAACATCTTGTATTTATCATAAATTATTCATTCAGTTTCAATTGTTTCCGTAAACAATAATTTCATCTAAGTAATAAAACAATTCGATTACTTAGACCGTATTTTATTATAATCAAATTACAATAAGACACATAAATATTACTTCAAAAATCATACGTCAATTTTAAGTAATTTAATTAACTCGTATCGACATACTATCAATTAAATATTCAATTAAGAGTGTTACCCTTTAGGTATGACCTAAGGGGATCAACTGATCACCACCGTCGCACGACAGTAATGTCAAACTCTAGTCAGCCAATCATTACCGATATGTGTGGACCAGTTGACTGTAAAATATTACATCCCACATGTATTCTTAAAATGAGATTTAAACATGTGATCATCATGATCAACAGTTGTGATCGCATTATTGTCGGAGGACACATATTCCAACAGTGGGTTTGAAGGTCGTTTCCTTCATTTATCCCGAAAGGCTCATGAGGCAAATGGGGCGTCAACAAAAGGTGCCCGCTCAAGATACCCATGTTCAAGAGAATGTTTTCCGGAACTCCGAGCTCGTGGAGGTCTTCGAAAGATGGTGGGCCACTCTGCCGCTTTGGGAGGTACTAAATCCCGTTGCCACGACATGGGTTGACTCCTGCTTATGTCAAATGGTCAAGAGCTCCGTCCTTGGAATAGAGGTCCAAATTCCGTAAGGACGAGGTTGTCGACATGAAGTATCGAGAGGTTGTCAAGGCCAACCATGCCTTTTTTTGAGGATTATGTTGATAGAGCTAGTCCCGATGTGATGAGGCCATTAAAGAGGAGAAGCTCGGGTCCGAAGAATATGGTGGGCTGCGCATTGGCTCGTTTCGGGTCGAACATGGGGTCTTCTACTAGACCGGAAGCCGTCGCCGTCTTAGATCCGTTGAGGATCTGTTCCGAGGAGGAAATCCATGCTAGGCGGGCCAACAAGAAGAACAAGGGGAAGATGTACCCCGAGGGAAAAGGCAAGGGTAGAATGGAAGAGTGAAGACCTCCATTACCCACTTTATTATTATGTTGTATTAGTGTTGTGAGTTTTTATTATGTTGTACTAGCTAGTTATTGTGTGTTTTGTGCTAGTTTTATTATGTGAGGTGTTTTAGTTGATACCTTAGCTTTGACGAGTTGTAGACTCGTCGAGCTTTATTTGTTGTAGAAATTGTAATGCCTCCCATTATTAATTAAATAAGAGGATTGCTCATGTCAAAAATTGTGAATGCTTGTTTCTTCCATCCATTTTGTAAAGGCAATTCGATTTGAATCATCCTAAACGTTTGCACTTGGGAAAGTGGGATTTTTGTAGGAAGGGAGAAAGGCTACTTTTTTGTATTTTTGTGGGGAAGGGGAATGTTTTTCCCTTTCTTTTTTTTTGATGGGGATGTTTTTTGTATGTGGGGGTTTTTATTGTATGGGGATGGTTGTTTTTGATTGTGGGGATGGTTGTTTTTGATTGTGGGAATGGTTGTTTTTGTTTGTGGGGATGGTTGTATTCTTCTTGTGTAAGAAAGGACTGCCTACGTATTCACATGAAGAGGTGAAATCAAACCATGATCGTAGTTCAAAATGCTTTGTAAATTTCACTGAGTTTTGTGGTTGTATCCCTCATGTATAAGAGGCACCGCCTACGTATCCACCTGAAGAGGTGAAATCAAACCATGCTCGTAGTTCAGGGGTTTTTGTTTGTTTTAGTGCAAATGGATGTTGCCTTTGACAGATCAAAGGACATTCGAAACGGGCAAGGTGCCGCAACTTAGACTCGATAAAACATGCAATTTCAAATCAGAACGCATTGAGGAACTTAACTTGAAAAGGGTTAAGGTGGACGCTAGTTGTGAAACTAAGCTTGGATCGTTGGTTGTTACGGTTCAAGGGTAGTATTTCTTGAGTTAGTCTAGGTTGGCCGGGTTTGTAAAATCCTCCCCATCTAGGTCACTCAGTCTCACTGTGCCCCCCGAAAGCATTTTCTTGACAAGGTATGGCCCGGCCCAGTTGGGTTTGAATTTTCCCCTCGGATCGACGGGTAACGGTGCTCGGACCGACTTGAGGACCAAGTCGCCTTCCTTGATGTTCCTGGGTCTAACCTTCTTGTTGAATGCCCGTTGTATACGTCCTTGGTATAGCTGGACGTTATGCAAGGCGTTGAGTCGCCGTTCGTCTAGAAGAGTGAGTTGCTCGTACCTTCGACGGGTCCATTCCGCCTCAGGGACTTGACTTTCCAGTAGGATGCGTAGAGATGGGACTTCTAACTCTACCGGTTGAACTACCTCCATACCGTATGCTAGGTAGAAGGGTGTGGCACCTGTCGGTGTTCGAATGGAGGTTCGGTATCCCCAGAGTGCGAATGGGAGTTTGCTCGGCCAATCGCGGTAGTTGTCTTGCATTTTCTTGATAATGGTGACAAGAGTTTTGTTAGATGCCTTCACCGCTCCGTTGGTTTGGGGACGGTAGGGGTATGATCGATGTCGTTTGATTTTGTATTTGTCCAGCAAAACTTGAGTTTCCGCCCGGAAGTGAGAGCCTTGATCGCTGATGATCTCATGGGGTGCCCCATATCGGCAGATGATGTTGTTTTGGATGAACTTGGCCACTTGTTTGGTGGTCAAGATTGCATATGACTGCGCTTCCACTCATTTGGTGAAGTAGTCGATGGCGACGAGGACGAAACAATGCCCCTTGGTGCCTACCGGGTTAACTTTCCCGATGATGTCGATGCCCCAGGTTGAGAAAGGCCAGGGTGACGTCATGGTGTATAAAAGGGATGGTGGTATGTGTTGTACGTTGGCGAAGATTTGGCAATTGTGGCAATGTTTGACGTAGTTACGGCAATCAGCTTCCATGGTGGTCCAGTAGTATCCTAGCCGCATGATCTTTCGGGTAAGCATCATTGCGCTCATGTGAGGGCCACATTCTCCGTCGTGGACCTCTCCCATGACTTTTTTGGCTTTGTGATGATCAATGCAAAGGAGGAGAATTCTTTGGGGTGTTCTTTTGTATAGTTGATTTTGGTTTATCACGAATTGCGATGCAAGTAAACGGACGACTCTTTGTCCTCTTGGGTCAGAGTTGGGAGGGAATTCGTTTTTGGTTTTGTAGTTGAGGATGGCTTGGTACCAGGGTTCATCATGGCTTTCCTCGTCGTTGTTGATGGTACAAATGTGAGCTGCCTTGCTCCTTTTCTCGATACATAGGGGCATCGATGTCATGTCGTCAGGTATGTTGACGAGTGCGGCAAGTTTCTCTAGGGCATCAGCAAATTGATTTTCTTCTCGTGGCAAGTGGAAGTAGTCGACTTGGTCGAAGAACTCGGCCTCTTGATTGATTTTTGCTCGGTAGGGAGCTAAGCTGTCACTTCAGATTTTCCATGATCCGGACACCTGATTGATGATGAGCGAGGAATCGCCGTGGACCCTCAGTCTTTTGATGCCAAGTGTGATGGCTGCTTGCAGGCCGATGAGGCATGCTTCATATTCAGCGGCGTTGTTGGTGACGGCGAAGTCTAGCTTGACCGAGATCGGAACATGTTCTCCCTCTGGCGATATTAGGAGGATTCTTACCTCGAAGCCTCTCAGATTAGATGCACCGTCGAAGTATAAGTCCCATGCGTCGGAATCGGCACAAAGGATGTCTTCGTCAGGAAGTGACCATGTGCCGGTCGTTGGATTCTCGTTGACGGGATTTTCTGCTAGGAAATCAGCGACTTCTCTTCCCTTAATAACCTTGAGGGGTACAAACTTGAGATCGAACTCGGACAGCATGAGTGTCCACCTAGACAGCCTTCCGTTTAGTACGGATTTTTCGAAGATGTATTTGACCGGGTCCATCTTGGAGTAGATGTGGACCATGTAGCTTAGCATGTAATGCCGCAGCTTCTTGGTTGACCATACTAGGGCAAGGCATGTCTTTTCCAGCTGGGTGTACCTTGTCTCGTACTCGATGAACTTTTTGGTGATGTAGTAGATGGCTCGTTCCTCGCCGTCGACTGTTTGTGCTTGCATAGCTCCCATTGCTGTGTCTGTGACAGTCAAATATAGGGATAAAGGAATCCCCGGTTGAGGTGGCATGAGGACAAGAGGTTTGGATAGGATTTACTTTATCCTGTCAAAGGCCTTTTGACAGACGTCGTCCCAATCGGTGTGATCGGAGGCGCGGAGTTTCTTGAAGATTGGTTCACAAATCATGGTGAGCTTGGCACTGAAGCGGCTGATGTATTGGACCTGACCGAGAAATCCCCGAATCTCCTTCTCGTTCCTAGGCCGAGGCATTTGCTGAAGGGCTTTGATTTTGGTTGGATCAATCTCAATGCCTCTTTTGTTGACGACATGTCCCAAGAGTTTTCCGGAGGTGACCCCGAATGCACACTTCTGAGGATTTAGTCTCCTGTTATATTTCCGCAGACTAGCGAAGAATTTTCGAAGGGCGTTGATGTGGCCGTCCCGTTCTCTCGATTTGACGATCATGTCATCGACATACACCTCTACCTCCTTGTGCATCATATCATGTAGGAGAGTGGTAGCGGTTCTTTGATAGGTTGCTCCGGCGTTGATGAGGCCGAAGGGCATGACCGTGTAGCAATATGTACCCTACTGTGTAGTGAATGTAGTCTTGTGCATGTCTTCCTCAGCCATTTTAATTTGGTTGTACCCAGCATACCCGTCCATGAATGATAGGAGAGCATGTTCGGCAGTGTTGTCTACCAAAATGTCAACATGTGGCAAAGGGAAGTCGTCCTTTAGACTTGCCCTGTTCAGATCCCTGAAGTCGACGCAAACCCGAATTCTCCCGTCTTTCTTCGGTACTGGAACGATGTTGGACACCCAGTCAGAGTACTCAGATACTTTGATGAAACCGGCCTTGAATTGTTTGTCTACTTCTTCCTTGATTTTCAGGGCCCATTCAGGACGCATCCGCGTAGCTTCTGCTTCACGGGTTTAGCTCCGGCCTAATGGGTATCCGTGCTCTGCAATTTCCCTGTCAATCCCGCATATCTCTCAGAGGACCAGGCGAATACGTCCTTGTATTCGTGGAGGAGGTCAATGAACTATTGTCTTTCCGAGGGGTCCAGGGTTGTCCCTATCCTAAGTTCTTGAGGTGTGTTGTCGGTTCCTACGTTAATAGGTTCGGTCTCCTTAAAGATGGGGGTTCTGGTTTCCCGTTTGTCAAGTTCTTTGGCTAGGTGAGGTGGGTAGTCACTCAAGTCAAATTCCTCATAGTCATTCAGAATTGCATTGCAGTTAAATTGAGACGAGTCATAAGCAAACTTAGCGTTCATTAAGTTGACACATGTGAAAAGCTCGGAGAGGACATATATCTCGTGGTCAGTCAGAGGCGACACAGCAGAGGAGGTGGTCCCTGGAACAGACTCCAGGTTGTCACCTTTCATGGGAGTGGGGGTGACCCTAGTAGACTCAGCCTCTGAATAAGCCACGACCTTGTGATACAATAGTGGGAAGAGGACCTTGACTGGGACATTAGGAGTGTTAGGAGCTATGATAGACTCTGACTCCGACTTAGACTCAGATTCAGATTTAGATTCTTCTCCACTTCCCTCTTTGAACATAGGGCCTTCTCCAGTTTTGTTCTTGAGAATGCGGCCTCGGCGATCGGCCCACTTGACGGTCTTCCTCCAGCCTTGCAGTGTCGGAGATCAAGGCGGTTAGGTCAAATTGGTTGTCCTTCAGGGCGATGTTGATAATGTCCTCATAGTCGAGGTGCTTTATGTTATATTCCCCAAAGAGGAGAGTGACAGCTTGTCCATCGAGGCATGACGATGGCTTAGACTCGGTTGATGCTGCTTCGGTGTTGTCGGGGATGAAGTAGCAATCCTGGAAGACTTCCACACTCGGGTATCTGGCCTTGGCCACAGAGTCATAGATCGGCTCCGAAAAGCCATGGTAGAGCTCTGATTCTCCCTCGGGGACAAAGTATCCGTTGAGGGTCAGATGATAAGGACGGAGGATAACTCCGTGCTTCTTGCGTTTTCGAACTAGGAGGTTCATCTCCTGGATATCTTCATTGGTAGGCTTATATCCCAGTCCGAAGGGAATGTTGGGGACCTTAGCCTGTTTCAAGGGAGGTAAGGTGTCCTTTAGTGGATTGAGGGGTAAACCCAAGTAACCCTAGCGCATCATGATGCGGTGGACTGTGCGGTTGGCAAACGGGTCATAATCAAAGGGTGTTGATTCATCAGTTATGGCATTCACGACTTGGAATCCTCACATTTTATTGTCATCTTCCTCAATGGTCTGGGAGGCTATTCCTTTCTCATGACAGCTTTGATCGGGGAAGCAGGAATATTGATTGTTTTACCGTTGAAGGGGACCCTGATCTTATGGTGGAGAGTTGAGGTAACTGCCTTGACGGCGTGAATCCAGGGACGTCCTAGGAGCATATTGAAGGAGGCGTCGATGTCGACACCTGAAAACTGGTTTGCCTTTCCAGTGGTCTGGTTGCGACAATCAGAGTGATGAGCCCCGCGACGAGTGCCGTCGTAGGCGCGTACTCCTTGATTTGTTGGGACTAAATCAACTTCCTTAATACCCAGCTTGTGAGCATTCTTGAGGGGAATGACATTTACCGTGGATCCGTCATATACAAGGACCATGGGCACATTCTTCTTGAGACATTGTACGGTAATGTACAGGGCAAGGTTATGATTGGCTCCGAAGGGAGGGATATCCTCGTCGGAGAAGACGACCGGGTTGTTCAAGTCAGGGGCATCCCTCGTCATATGTGCCACTATTTCTTTAGGGGAAGAGGTGGAGGGCACAATTAATTTTCCCAAGTCCTGTAGCAAAGCCTGTCGATGCTCAAAGGATGTCGCGATTAATTGCCAGATCGAGATCTCGGCTTTTGCCTTCTGAAGCTGCTTGAGGATCGAATTCTCAGGAGCTCTTGGTTGAGTGTCTACTTCCGGGACGACTTGGTCGTTTGTTGTCGGAGCGACCGTTGAATTGTTCGGGTTCTGATAGGGGCGTCCGGACCGGGTAAGGTGACCAATCTCTTTTGCCCGTTTCTCTTTCCCTGGGACAACATAGACATCTTCAACATCATCTCTCCAGATGCCATGGATTTCAGGATCTCGAATGCACCTTGGAGGGGTATTCCTTGGTGGGCAGTTTTTGTGAGGGATATTTTTGTGAGGGTAATTTTTGTGAGGGTAGTTTTTGTGAGGTTGATTATTGTGAGGGTGATTATTGTGAGGTGCATGCCAGAATGGTCGCGGGAGCAACCCATCCTGGTGAGGGTAGTTTTAGGCGCTTGGGGGACTCT
Source organism: Silene latifolia (assembly GCF_048544455.1). Lineage (NCBI taxonomy): Eukaryota > Viridiplantae > Streptophyta > Magnoliopsida > Caryophyllales > Caryophyllaceae > Silene > Silene latifolia. Next base: position 65,699,496 of record NC_133532.1, on the reverse strand, counting down.
CCCTCGGGCGTGGTGGTGGAGGATTGGAGATAAGTCGGCGGTAGGCATCGTCAAGTCGGGTGATCCTCTCGGAGAGGCTGGCTATGGCTTCCTCAACCTGTTGGAACATGGTGAGCATAGTTGCGGCACTGAACACAAATACCCCGTCCGAGGGATCTTTCTCTAAGGTGTTTACCTTGTCATCAATTGGCAGGATGAGGTGAGAGCAGTCCAGAGTTGGTTCATCTTTGGAGATAGGGTGGATTCCAAGAGGGTTTGTTTTGTTGTTTGGCTTAGTCGGTGGGGGTAAAGGCAAATCCCCTTTCTCAATCATATCTCGGATGATGTGTTTGAGTTTGAAGTAGGTTTCTGTATCATGCCCTTTCCCTTGATGGTACTGGCAGTAGGCATTGGGGTTCCAGAAGCGGGATTTCTTAGCATCGGTCGGATCCGGGGTGGGTACGATTGGTTGTAACTTTCCCTGGTACATGAGCCTCTTCAGTGCACTTGCATAAGTTGACCCTATATTAGTGAACACTCTCTGGGGGCGCTCATCTCTCTTAGCAGATGGTTCAACGAGGTTGACTTCATCGATCTTGTTTGTTTGGCCGTAAGGGCGAGACCCGGTTGAGGTGGATCCTTGGTAGCCTCCGCCAGTGGTCTTGGCCAAGACACCCTTCCGGAGGTCATCTTCAATGGGTGTCCTCAGAATTTGCAGATCATGGAAGGTCTTAATATTTTGATACCTCAGTAAGTTGGCATACACTGGGCGGAGATTGTTGACGAACTTTTCCACCAAATTTGATTCACTCGGCTTGCTGACCAGCTCAGTACTTACCCTCCTCCAACGGGTTAAGAACTCGGTGAATCCCTCCTTATCGTTCTGGGTTAGAACATCGAGGGTACGGGTATTGGCTTGGATTTCAACATTGTCAGCGTATTGTTTGGCGAATTCAACTGTGACTTCATCCCAAGTAGTAAGGTTTTTCGGATCAAGGGAGTAGTACCACTGGCGAGGGATCGGTTCCAAAGAGGACGGAAAGATCCGGGTGAAGAGCTCATGTTTGACCCCTTTAATGGCCATGTAGTCTTTGAAGGCACGGATATGATTGAGCGGGTCCTCCACTCCTTTGAACTTAGGTACATCAGTTAGGGTAAAGTTGTCGGGTAATTGATCCCCAACAGGATCGAACCTTTGGTTGTTCTCAAGATGGATATTGTTACCCCGGGCTAGGAGATGTTCTTCCAAGAGCTTTAGCCTCTTCTCGATTTCAGTAAGAGGTGGAGTATTATGTTCTCCAGCTTCCTTGTTTTCTAGGGCGTCGATACGGGTCTCGACGCGATCCAGGGTGACCTTAAGATCGGTGAGCAGGCTAGCTAGCTGATTAGTCGTGACATCTCTGTTGTTATCATTGTTGTTGTTGTTGATAGATGAAGTTGAAGACGAGGCCATGGCTCTAAGGCAGAAAAACGGCTCACATTACAACTCAATCCGACACGGTTCGAAGACTGAATGCAGACAACACAAAGGACGAGACTAAGGTCAGACTCAATAAGACGAGGATGACCGTGTGTGGTACCTCGGTGCTGACCCGATTTATGACGTGACGGTGTTGATCAAACTTTTGACATGAGTCCAATGTAGCGGCATGACGCCATTGGACGAGTCTTGTGGTGAGACGACTCATAAGTAAAGACCCATAAGTACGTTTGCTTCGACTCGATAGACACGAGGCGGAATTGGAATGGTGGACTGAAGTTTTCGAAAATAGAAATTTTCAAAAAGATTCATTTGTCGCTTTATGGACGGCTTCCGAAGATAGAGATCTCCGCAAGTCGGCCAGTTGAAAGGGCCGTCTTAAGTTTATTTGCAAAAGACGGTTTGAGTTTGAATCGGCTCAGAAAACAATGTATTGTCTCCCAAGACGGTTTTTGAAATTCAAAATTGTATATTTTGAAAATCGAGTTTGAAATGTTTGAAGAGGTCTCGGGGACGGTGCATGGTCCTTGGGATCTCGAAAGTGTCTCGAGAAAAGGGTGTGTGCTTTTCTCGGGTTTTGAAAGAGCCATTGTCGGCGCGAAACGGGTTAAAATCCGTGTCTAGACGCGGCGATTATAACGGCGTGAAAATGTGATTTGAAATGGTTGTAAAAAAAACCGAGTTTGAAAATCATCATTACGACGGCCTAGAAAGGCGTGTTAAAATGGTTATAAAAACCGGGTTTGAAAATCGTCATCACGACGGCCTAGAAAGGCGTGCAACGGTCGGCAAGAGACCGAGTTTTGAAATGGCCATTATAACGGCGCAAAAAGGTAATTTTGGAAGTTTGAAAATGACACGGAAGGACTTATGATCAAGTAGCACATAAGCACTCACAGTTTCATTATATTATGCATTATGCTGACACGGGTTTTGGCTTAGAAGGGTGGGTTACACACCAAGCAATCAAACCCCAATTTGCGAGAGGGATACCAATCCAAAAAAAATGTGTAAGGAGGGTGCCCTACCCTCGTGCTCGAAAGTGATGAAAGCTCTTTGACGAAACAGAAATGTGTGACGTCAATGGTATGCTTGACTCAATCGGGATTCGAAACGCGGGGATGAAAAAACTCACGCCGACGAGACGAGCCAATTGGTCGATAAAGGTTAGGTTATGGGCCCGGACAAGGAACCCGACCGTGACCGTAATATCAATTAATGCATTCCAACCAAGACCTCGTTCGAGTCTCACCATCTAGGGATCACAAAGACGTAAGTGTCTTAGTTTTCCCCAGCGGAGTCGCCAATCTGTGGACATGGCCCACCTGCAAGCCCAGCCGATCTGTGGACATACAACGGTATTTTGAAAGCCACGCTCGGCGGCGTAAAAATGCTTTCGACCGGATCATTTTAGATCGGTCGATTTCGTCTCGGTAAGGGTCTCGAAACGATTAGAGATGTTCGGAGTCACCACCAAGCATTTGTGTGATGCTTGGAACCCGTTCGAATCCACTTTATACCTCGGTCAAACGAAGCACAAACAGGGTTTGACATAGGTACTAAAGATAAGGAATCGTCCCTCTTTAGCATCCTATCTCTAGAATGACTCTCGTACGCCCTAGATAAGGTCGTCCACTATCCAAAGTTTCTGAGTAAGAGGTGAAGGTATGTATTGGGAAGCCCTTTACTCAGACACCCAATCTCGCCCGCGGTAGCAGCCTCTACTAATCGATCTTGGTTGGTTGAATGCAAAAGTTGATAAAACGGTTTAAAATGCATGAATGCGCATCCAATAATTTAAACCTAACATGTGAGAGCTTTCTAAGTCGGTTGATTTAATCCAAGTATCAAGTATAAGATGTCGATTTGGATTAATGGTTGATTTGCATGCAAGACGGAATTTAAACATCCATTTACCATATTAGGTTTATGGTGCATAACGTGATCCATTTGTCTTAGTAAAGCATTTTGCAAGTATGATTTTCGAATGAGCAAATAGTCATCTGATCCGTCCTATATCCGGGCTAACCGGAGTCGGGATCGTCCTAGACTAATGCTGGAAAGGGAACAGGCCCTGTGTCAGGCGGCCATATGAGGCGCGAGCATGCCGGCGGTGTAGGGGCGCCTCCCCTGGTTTTGGAAATAAGAGAAAAGGGGCCTGTTTAGGCGCGGGTTAACCAACGATTATATGCCGTGTTTTGACCATTTGGAAAACGTTTATAAAACGTATTGAAAAATGGGTATTTGACCCGATTTGGTTTGAAAGGGTCGTTTAGAGCGCATTTGTTGATTTGAGGAACGAGACTCGAATAATCATCATTGTTTTGATGATATTCGGTGTCGAGTTCGACTTGAAAAGCTTGACATGAATAGTTTTTGAAAATAATTATGAACTAATTGTTTTAAGTTCATTTGAATATAATTAGTCGATACTCATCATCGTACCCGGGTTAAAATCCGGCATGGTATGTAGAACCAAGGATGACTTTGTGTTGGTGACTAATATGCTTGTTTTGAAAATGTAAAGAAATAATGAAAGGCTTTAAAATACCTCCCAAAATGTGAAGAAATAAAAGGCTTTAAATACCTTTTAAATGTTATTAACCAAATATTATCACCGAAACACGGATTTAACCGTCATGGTGTGAGGAACCAAGGGTGAAAAATGTTTTATGGTTAAAAACAAATAAAATAAAATAAAAAAGGTTTGAAAATATTTGAAATGGTAAAAACCGATTACAAATATGAAAATGGATTAAAGGGGAAAGACGAGAACAAACATGGTTGAGTTCTAACCTGGACACCCCATTGAGGCGCGAGCATATGTGCACAATAAGGGGCTTTTGCCTCCCATGTTTTGGATCGTGTTATGCATGTTTTAGCATGTTATAGTCATGAAATCAGTAAAAACATGATAAAAGAAGGATTTTTACACCCTCATACTTACATGTTTGGTTATGGCGAGAAACCGACGTAAGTGTAATAACTCGTTTGGTCGGAAAAGATCCGGTTTAAAACCGTTTTGGTAAGTAAAAAGAGTGTTTTATTAAGATTAGTGATGGTGTAGTGGTCGAAGTGGTCGGTCAAGTGATTTAATGCACGATGACGGTACCAAACAATGTGTAAGGCTTGTATTTACGATCGGTAGGTCGTAAATACGCGTCGGATTGTGACTTAAGAAGTCGAGTCGAGAATTTTAAGGGATAAAAGAGGGGGCGGACACTCGCGTAAGTTCTCAAATGGGGGCATTTGAGGGTTATTTATAGGAAAATGAGTGGTTGTGTGAGTTTTGAGCGACGTGGCCACCTAGGCTGCTCAAAGAGGCGCGAGCCACGTCGCGGTTCTTCGAGTTGTCTTGTCACTTTCACACAAGGGAAATCATGATTTGTTCTATCCTAGGATTTGTAGTCACATGTTGGGTACTTGACCATTCATGAATCCGGGAAATCTTAGTATAGAAAGCTTTGAATGTTTTGTTTTGGTGGTTGACTCGGTTTGACTCGTTGTTGGAGTCAGGATTTGAATTTTTGAGTCGGTTTTTGGTCCGGTGTCGGTTTTGACTCTAGTTAGTGTCATTCCGACCCCGTCGCCGTGCATTAAACAATCCAGGTACTTTTGAAAAGTTTTATTTTCGAAATCGTTTTAAGTTTTCCGACGTAAAGTTGTACACAAACTGTCGATCAAACGCCGCGATTCCAAAGCATGTTATAGTCCGATAATCATTGGGTGTTTGTTGGAGTCTCAGCAGATACTGGGTATCTACATGTAATTAAAAGGCTAATTAGTATTAATAGTTGTTGTAGAATGTTTTGTGATAGTTATTATGTAACTTATGTAGGATGAGATGGTTTTATGAGATGGATACTTGGTGGTTTTAAGTTGCTTATGGAGTATGCTAAAAGGTAGGATTTTCCTTCTCGGCTTCAATAAGTATGAATGGTTGCATGTGTCATTATTGTGTTGTTGTTGCATTATAACATGATTGTTGTGGGTAATTGTTGTTAGTCTCATATTAGTGTCGAGATTTCATGGTGCATGATAATGTGTGGTTAATGTTGGTCTCATGATAGTATTGAATTTGCATTATCACATGTAATTGAATGTTAGTGTCTTAGTAGATGGTGGTAATGGAAGGGATTGCATTATAACATGTTAATTGGGGAGTATGTTTTGAAGTATCTCTTTGATTGTCGGTTCACAGGAGTACTTGGCTTATTTGGCATATTGTATCCCATACTGTGTTATATGTGATTGTGGAGGATGTTGGAGGAGTTGTGGTGGTGATACATTGTTGTTGAGGAGATATAAAGCGGTTGGGAGACCGTCTTACGCTTGGGTCGCCTCTTGGAGCTTCACACTCTAAGAGAGATGTGGACATTAATGACTTGAGTTATGGAGGGATGTGTGTGGTTGAGGCACGACGTCTAGCAAGGGTCCGGTTAGCGCCCGGCCTCGGTACTTACGGGTGTATCTCGACTACCTATTTTACGGACTGCAGTGCGGCTGTTTGGTGAACGGTTCTGCGGTGCCGTCACCGGGTTGTTGGTACCGTGCGTATGTACCTGGTACCGGTGTGGTGGTTGAGGTGTTGTGTTAGATGCAGAGTCGTGTATTGTGCATTAATCTATCATGTTGCATCTTTACATTCTAGTGTCGTGTCTTAAGTAATTGTATTATTGAAACTGACTTGTGTTGACTGTGTGTAAATTGTCACCTATTTCCGGGATGGCCTGTGTTGATCCATATGATATTTTCGATCATATGGGGAGAAGTTGCGTACTGGTTTGGTTTTGGTGTCACGCGGGAGACGGGACGAGACACAGACCTTGGAGTCGAGTTGCCTAGTTGGTAGATGACATAAACTTTAGTTGAGTTGTGTAATGTATAGTTCACACTTGTAATCATTTTGTAATTCACTAAACATGTTAATTATATAAAGTGTTACTTAATTATAGTTATGAATTACTGCCTCGGGAAACCGAGATAGTATCGCTCCCAAATACCTTGGTCGGGTAGATGGGGGTGTTACATACGTACTCATGTTTAGAAAGTGTGTTTAATTCTGCGTACAATTTGAGTCCCTTAAGTATTGGTATGGTCAATATGATTATTAGTCAAAGATTAAATCCTTATCAGATCTTTTCCATTAGGCTCCAAATTCGATTCCCTACGTTTGCGAAATTTTCTGAAATCTTTGTTATGTTATAATTTGGGCCCTCGTAAAACTATCTTATAACAAGTTTTTACCCAAACATATTGCGTGTAAAAATCAGTATTATACAATTGTAAAACTGATTATTGTTTTAATTAAGTACACATGTTAAGGGGTTTACTAATTACTTTTACGTGATGTTTTTAGCTACTACAAATAAATTTGTTATTAAACTGCCCTATAGGAAACCTTCCTATTTTTATATACCTCCATTTTTTTCGGGGATGATTCGGAATAGTACAAACTAAAATCATAAGGCATGTGCATGCAAGAGGTTAAGTCCACCCGGAACTCCGTAGAATATTGTAGATACCTCATTTCTGCACCTCCCGCCAACCACCCAGTGATGATTGGGCCGCATGTTTGGTACGCGGAACGATTTATGATAGTTCGTAAGTTTATCGTCAAGTGATAGCTCAAATACTTGTGTCTACCCCTTGGTCGTCATCTACGCGCCATTACGGTCGTTTTGACAGTAATAAGAGTTCATTTGGAGTCCGGGTCAAAAACTGCTTCATTTTCTAAGAAACCGTTCAAAATGCCGAGTCGAAATGTCCTAGAATATTCCGGGTATTTATTCCATAAATTAAAATTATATCTTTTAGTAAAATATATCCCGAAAATCTTATTTTAAAGAATAAGGAAGTAGAGATCCACCGCAATTCCCTAAAAGAAACGCAGAATTCTTTCTTCCACAGGAAGAAACCTCTGGGGAAATGACGCAGCAGATGCTGCGCCTTTTCGAAGTATCGCAGCATCTGCTGCGGCTCTTCCCCAGCTCTTTTCTGCATATTTTCAGATTTTTCCGTGATTTGTTCCCAAAGTTTGAGTCATTCCATAACTCTCCATATTTTTTAGTATAAATAGGGACCTTCGTTCCACATATTTTTCACGCGAGTGTCCGCCCTTGTCTTCTCCCTTTGCATTCTAAGACCGTGCTCTAAGCATTCGACGCCTATGTGCTTGATCAATCGACCACGTAAGCTCAGATCATTCTAAGTACCAGCCACGTTGCATGACCGACCAATTTGACCACTACACATTAATCAATTTAATCTAAATCCTCTAACGAGGGCACTTTCTACATACATTCGAGGAGAGCAATCACTATACGTTAACTTAGTTAATCTCGTTTCGTCAAACATGTAAGTCTGAGGGTGTAAATCCCATCTTTTTTATTGTATTTTATTTATTGTACTAATTAATGTAAGATTTACGTCAAAAGCATGCTTAAAACCGATTTCTAAAACCCTTTCATTAAACTTTTTTTACGGATTAACCGTGGGCAGACGCCGAGAAGAAACACAGCAACTGTTGCGCCTCTTCGAAGAGTCGCAGCATCTGTTGCGCCTCTTTCAGAGGCTGCCGCAGTTCCTGATTTTCTTCTTCTTCCTCGGTTCTCTGTTGATTTCATTCTTTTGTTTTCTTTTCTTATTTTCTTCCTTTTTCCATACATAATACAAATTTTAATATATTCTTAATAAACATCATATTTTATTTACTGTTTAAATCCCTTATAATTGATATTTGCGGGTTTTCGCCATTAAATCAAACCCGGATTTTTAGAGACTCGATTTGTTCATATCAAGTTTCTGAGATTCATCTTTGGTACATATTTTTACCGTTTATTTCCAGTATGTCATGTCTTTAACTCGTTTCCGTCTTCATAATTTAACCTAATTAGTCATAATTCGTCTATAATTCATTTTGATCTATTTAAATCATTTTATTACTTTTATGACAATTTCATATGTTATTTGATGCGTGTATTTTATATAAGGTTTTTAACCCATTTTTACACGCATTTCCGTACTATTTTACGTGGCATTTAGCTACAAATACCCCCGAATAGTCTACTTTGGTTTGTCTTGTGTAAATTGCAGGTTCAAACAAAAAAGAAGATAAATAGAGCCCAAACTCGTCCCATTTGCATACATTTATGGAGAACAAGGAATCGGAGCTTAGAATCTATCACTTTGAAGACGCGTGAGCTGATTTTGGAAGGTGTCATAGTGCCTAACGTGCCAAAATAGCTTGATCGACCATTTTTCTAGTCGATTGAATGCTTTTTACAATAAAGATCACACGATCGAGCATAAATATTACTCGATCGAGAAGGAATTATAAGGAGTTACTTGATCGAGTGGTTTATTTCCACTCGATCGAAGGGTTTGTTGCTTAGCTACTCGATTGAGCGGTTTTATTCCACTCGATCGAGTGGTTTTACCTTGTAATTATGTTTTTCTGCCTATTTTCGTATGGGCTTTTGTAATTAGGCTTTTGGATTAGGTTTAGGGGGAGATTTCGTGTGCTACTTTAAGGAGTAGACTGCGTAACTCTTCCTGATTTCATCTTTACTCACTGCTTCTTTTTCCACTACTCTTTCCTATTCTACTGCTCGAATTCGGAACTTGTAATCGGTACTATTTTCCCTTTTAATTCTTAATTCTTACTCTTAATTGATCTTATTGCTAATACTTCTTTCTCTTCTATTATCTCTGCGATTGTTTATTTGAATTCCTCTTGTTTATTATTATCATGTTCAATTCCTATTATCTATATATTATTGTTGTTGATTCGATAATGATGTGTAGCTAATTCCCCTCTTGCTAAGACTAGGGAATCCATGATTATGAAGGAATAGTAATCGCCACATTAGGTTTTATGCTTATGTAGTCTTTGTTATTAGTCACTACTATCAATTGTATCTGTCTAATTGAGTCGACGCAATTAGGCATTTTATCATAGTAAACCTTGACCTGGACCGGAAGGTTGGAAAGGGTGAGACTTGTAGCAAACATTAGGGCACCGTAGTGAGGGCGGAAGCTAAGCTATTTTTGCTTTAGGGTGAATTGAGACCGGAAGGAGATATTCACTGACCCATAGACCATATTTGCATTGACCTGAGACCTAGATTGCTTGACTGAATGATCATGGTGAACCGACTGTCTTAGCTGCTTCTTCCTTATTTGCTTAATCTTTGTTCTCTTGCCCTCTTCTCTTTCTCAATCTCTTTAGTTTAGAACAACCAAATTAAAACCCCCAAATTAGTTACCGTGACGAACTTAGTTAAAGCTGACATTTTCCCATCTCCCTGTGGAGATCGACCCGACTTCCCTAGTTATATTAGTTAGAGCCAGTTGGTTATTTTTGATAGGTATACGACTGTCCTGTCAAATTTTGGCGTCGTTGCCGGGGAGGTGGCGTAAATTTGTTGCTTTATTTAAGTTTGTCTTACGTATCAAGGAATTTATTCCTTGAGACTGATCTCATTTTTGCAAAGTTTTTGATTAGTTTGCAGGATATCTGTTCTAGAAAGAGAACATTGTCATACCTGCTCCAGTCTTTAAATTCTATCTGCCAGGATGCCGAATATAGCCAACCATTCAGAGCCTAACGTGGATTCCCTTCCAAAAGGTTTCTTACTACCCACTACTGAATCGGGAACTTTTGGAATCCACCCATCCTACATATAGCTGGTCGAGAGAAATCTCTTCAGGGGGGTACATGAAGAAGATCCGTGCAGGCACATAGAGTTATTTACAGAGTATTGCTCTACCATTCCTCTTGCTGCTGGGGTGACACAAGATAGAGTGAAGGGAGTTCTCTTTCCCTTCTCTTTAGCTGATGATGCCCGGGAATGGTTGAGGGATTTAGACAGGGAAGCAGCCAGTGTAACTAACTGGAATTCCCTTGCCTTGGCCTTTTACAAGCGATATTTTCCGCCACAGCGCACTAATGCGTTGAGAGCTTAGGTTACTTCATTTGAGCAATTGCCCACCGAAGACTTGAATGGGGCTTGGACTAGGTTCAAGAAGCTCGTCCGTTCTATGCCTCATCACGGTTTCAAGCGCTGGTTCTTATGTACCCAATTCTACAACGGGTTATATCGAAACCAGAGAGCTATCCTTGATAGTGTAGCTAAGGGGAGATTCACGAAAAACATGGAGGATGATCAAGGTTGGCGTCTTATTGAGGAGATGGCCATCTATGTTGCCGAATATGGAAATCCCCGAGGAAGTGGGCAAGTTAACGAGTTGGTAGCAGCTGAAATGGAGAGTCCTAGCAAAAGTCTAGGTAATGTGGAGATTATGGAGGCTATGGGTGAGCATGCCCAAATTTGTGCAATTACTAAGCATGTGGAGATATGCGGTAGATGCGGCATTGAGGGGCATGACCCCATTGATTTTATGGCGAGAATAGAGCATGTCCTTGCTTATCATAAATACAAGCAAGGAGTTCCTTTTTCTCAATTATATAAAGAAATGACAAATGTTTCCACTCCTTCTACGCTAGTGTCGCACCCAGACCCCCCTTCTACAAACGGGGAGATTGCCGAACTGAAATCCTTGGTTTTGAACTTAACACAACAGTTTGGGGAGAAATGCAACAAGAATGATACCGTTATCGTGGAGTTAAGAGAACAAGTCGCGCAGTTAACACTCGCGAAAGACCAAGCTAACCATCCACCGATGTGCGACCCAGTCAACGCCATCAATCTCCGAAGTGACCGTGCTTATGAGGGGACAAAAATGCCAAAAGACGGGGTTGTGACAACTTATAATGCCCAGGATGAAGAGCTGGGCGAGTTTACGGCCGATATCCTTACTGTATATTGTCTAGGCACTCGATCGAGTGAAAATGCTACTCGATCGAGTGAAATATCTAATCCAGATGATCGATCGAGTAAAAATCTTACTCGATCGAGAGGTGCCCAAATGAAAGATGATCGATCGAGTATATATTCCTCTCGATCGAGTGATCTAGCAGAAGAAGTCACTCGATCGAGTGGAAATTATGGTCGATCGAGTGAGCCTGAAATACAAGAGCTCGATCGAGTGGCTCAAACACCTCGATTGAGTAGTTCTCAAGATAAATTCACTCGATCGAGTGAGGAAAGTGCTCGATCGAGTGCCTGAACCAGCGGAGATCCTATTTTAACATCTAATTCCACTACCGTGTCATCTTCCCCTGCTGTGAAGACGTCACGTGCTAATAAAGGTAAAGAGAAAGTCGCGGGTCCGCGCATTGCTACCAGAGTACCCTTTCCAGGTCGTCTGAAGGACGCAAAGGTTGAGCGACAGTACGGTAAGTTTGTGGACATTGTCAAGAACCTCCAGGTAACTGTCTCTTTTACTGAACTTATTACCCAGGTACCTACTCACGTTAAATTCCTGAAAGATATTGTGACGCGTAAGAGAGAGTTAAGTGAATTTGAGACCGTTTCATTTTTGGAAGAGTCAAGTAATTTACTTTTAAATAAGGCTCCACCTAAAAAGAAGGACCCGGGTAGCTTCTCTATTACCCGTATTATAGGCAATGAGGTAATTGATAAGGCTCTTTGTGATTTAGGAGCCAGTGTCAGTGTCATGCCCCTATCTATCTGCAAGAAATTGAATATGGGTCACCTTAAATTGACTAACATTATCCTACAGATGGCTGATAGATCTGTTAGGCGACCCTTGGGTGTCTTAGAAGACGTGCCTGTGAAAATAGGCAAGCTCTTTATACAGTAGATTTTATTATTCTAGACATAGCTGAGGACATCCGGACCCCAATTATATTAGGAAGACCGTTCCTTTGTACAACAATATTATTGATGTCAAACAAGGGTGTTTGACTCTTGCAGTAGGGGATGACGCGATCACTTTCAGTCTGCCTAGCACTTTGGCTCGGCCAATGATAAAGGACACATGTTATTCTGTTGATATTATTGACGAGTCTATTTATGACTTCTGGTCGGGTTCTTTTATAAAGGACCCATAGAGGCTCTTACGCTTTTGGATGAGTGTGAAGATAACCCAGATGACGATGACGCTATGTTGGATTTGCTTAAAGATGATTTAGATGAGCGTGAACTCACCGACGCTGAGGGAGAGCAAGTGGAATAGATGATCAGTACCCTTTGCTCCATTGAGGTAAAGGTACCTGAGCGTAAGCCTCTTCTCTCTCATCTAAAATATGTTTTCTTAGATGATACTGAGCAATATCCAGTCATTGTTAGTGCTAGGCTTGATAATGATCAGCTGACTTCCTTGTTAGTTGTGCTTAAGAAAAACAGGAAAGCTTTAGGTTATTCCTTGGACGATATCAAGGGGATTAGTCCCGATATTTGTATGCACAGGATAGAGCTGGAGGAAGATCACAAACCTTGCAGACAGGGTCAGCACCGGCTGAATCAGAAGATGCAAGATGTTGTGATGGCTGAGGTAATGAAGCTGCTCGACGCAGGTATTATCTATTCTGTTGGTTATTTTAAGTGAGTGAGTCCAATGCAGGTGATCCCTAAGAAAGGAGGGACTACCGTGGTTAGGAATGACAAAAATGAGTTAATACCTACTAGAGTAGTGACTGGATGACGGATGTGTATAGATTACAGACAGCTGAATGCCGCCACCAAGAAAGATCACTTTCCCCTTCCCTTTATTGATCACATGGTAGAAAGGTTAGCTTCTCATAAGTTTTTCTGCTATTTAGACGGGTATTTAGGGTTCTTTCAGATCCCTATTCACCCAGATGATCAAGCTAAGACTATGTTTACTTGTCCTCAGGGCGTGTTTGCTTATCGCAGGATGCCTTTTGGTTTATGTAATGCCCCTGCCACCTTCCAAAGGTGCATGATGGGGATATTTTCAGAGTATATTGAGTATATTATGGAAGTTTTCATGGACGATTTTAGTGTTTATGGAAGTGATTTTTCTAACTGTCTGTCTAACCTTGATAAAGTGTTGCAGCGCTGCATTGAGGTTAATCTCGTGCTTAACTGGGAGAAGTGCCATTTCATGGTAAATGAGGGAGTTGTCTTAGGGCACTTAGTTTCTGATAGGGGAATAGAAGTTGATAAAGCAAAAGTGGAAGTGATTCAGCAATTACCTCCTCCTGTTAATGTTAAAGGAGTCAGAAGTTTCCTTGGTCACGCCGGCTTTTATCGCCGGTTTATCAAGGATTTTTCAAAAATGGCTAAACGTCTTACGTAGCTGCTACTTAAGGATGCCCCTTTTGTATTTACTGACGAGTGCCTTTCTGCTTTTAACAGGTTAAAGAAGGCTTTGGTATCTGCGCCGATCATACAGCCTCCCGACTGGGATTTGCCGTTCGAGATAATGTGTGATGCCAGTGACTATGCACTAGGAGCGGTGCTAGGCCAAAGGAAAGACAAATCTTTAAATGTAATATACTATGCAAGCTGAACTATGGATGAGGCTCAAGTGAAGTACACCACCACTGAAAAAGAGCTGCTAGCTGTAGTTTATGCCTTAGAGAAATTTCGTTCTTATTTGATTGGGTTAGAAGTTACTGTTTTACTGACCATGCAGCTCTGAGGCACCTCCTTGCTAAGAAGGAGGCTAAACCATGACTATTGAGATGGATACTCCTTCTTCAGGAGTTTGATTTGTAGATAAAAGATAAGAAAGGAGCTGAGAACGTTGTAGCTGATCATCTATCGTGACTGTCGCGACTAGAGGGGGAAGATTTTTTACCTATTGATGAGTCTTTTCCTGATAATTCTTTATTTGCCGTATTGTCTTATATTGTTAACCAAGAACCATGGTATGTAGATATAGCTAATTACGTTGTCTGTGGCAAGCTACCGCCTGACCTTTCTCATCAGCAGAGGAAGCGTTTTCTGTATAACGTTAAGCAGTATTTTTGGGATGATCCTTATTTGTTTAAGGAATGTGCATACGGTTTCTATAGACGGTGTATTCCGCAGTGGGAGACCAAAGTAGTCCTGGAAGGCTGTCACTCCTCTCCCTATGGTGGTCACCACGGTCCATCGCGCACCGTGGCTAAGGTACTTCAGTCTGGTTTTTACTGACCTTCTTTGTTTGCTGGTGTTAAGGCTTTTGTTTTAGCTTGTGATGCCTGCCAACGATCAGGGAACATTTCAAAGAAACATGAGAGGCCATAAAATGGTATCCTAGAGGTTGAGGTTTTCGATGTCTGGGGCATTGATTTCCATGGACCGTTCCCGTCTAGTAAAGGTAACAGGTACATTTTTGTAGCTGTCAATTATGTGTGGAAGTGGGTTGAGGCAATTGCCTCACCCCATTGTGATGCCAAGACCGTGATTAAGATGTTCAAAAAGGTCATATTTCCACGATTTGGTGTCCCTAGGGTCTTGGGGGAATGCACTTTAAAGAAAAGAAACTAACTTCCATTCTGTCTAAGGTTGGTGTTCAACACCGGCGTGGTTTAGGGTATCATCCCCAAACCAGTGGTCAGGTTGAGGTCTCTAATCGCGAGATTAAAGAGATCTTGTCTAAGGTAGTTTCTAAATCACGGAAATACTGGAGTCTTAAATTGGAAGACACATTATGGGCCTACAGAACTGCCTTTAAGACACCGATCGGTGCATCACCTTATCGGTTAGTTTATGGGAAATCATGTCATATACTTGTTGAATGGGAATGTACGGCTTGGTAGGCAATTCGTGAGCTTAAATTTGATCCTAAGTTGTGTGGTCAGAATCGTCTTTTTCAGCTAGATGAATTGGAAAAGTTTAGGCTTAATGCCTATGATATCTCGCGCATTTACAAGGAAAAGACGAAGAGATGGCATGACAAAAGAATTCTACCTCGGGAATTTCATGTCGGGCATAAGGTGTTGCTGTTTAATGCCCGACTGCGATTATTTCCTGGCAAGCTGAAGTCCAGGTGGAGTGGTCCTTATACAGTGACAACTGTTACTAAATTTGGATCCGTTGAGCTAGAAGGTCCCGAAGGAAACCGGTTCAAGGTGAATGGGCGATATGTGAAGCATTATCACGAAGCAAATGAAGCAGATAATCGTGTTGTAGTCTTGTACTTCGACAAGCTTGACGCGCCAGTCAATTGATGCCAGAAAGGTCGTGCGGGACCTCTTAAACTTGCGCTTTCCGGGAGGCAACCCAGACTGTTTTGTTGAACCTTTTTTGTTTTCATGTAGCTGTTTCTTTTAACTTTAGATGCCAAACTATGCTTTCTCTGCATTTCCTATGCTTCTTATACGTGTTTTGCAGGTGCAGCAACTCGATCGAGTAGTTTTTCTACTCGATCGAGCACATTTGCTTTGATAATCACTCGATCAAGTAACAATTATACTCGATCGACAAGCTGCAGATTCATAATTACTCGATCAAGTGATATATTTACTCGATCGAGCATTTTTGACACCAAACCGCTCGATCGAGTTGTTCTATTTTACTCGATCGAGCCATTCCGTCTTCCAGCTGCTAGTTTTCGTCTGTTGAGCTGCTGTGTGACTACCTATGACCTCCCATGTTCATGGCCGGTTTGGGGAGGTCCCTCTTCATAATGTGTTGTAAGTATTCCGACTCCAGTTATCCTTTTCTCCTTAGTTTGCATTTCTTTCCCTATTTTTGGTACAATGAGGGCATTGTACGGTTTGGTTTGGGGAGGTATGCATCCATATCTGTGTCTGCATGTTTTCTTGCATTCCCGCTTGCACGAATATTTATTTCTTCATGCATTGTCTTTTTAAATTCAAAAATCAGATAAAATTAAAATTTTCAAAAATTTTCACGTTTAATTTTAGTCGGAACGTTTGAACTTTGACGCTACATTGAATCTTTACCTCTGCCTTGCATATTCTTGACATTTAGTCGGCATGATAATGTGCCTAATCTACGAGTTTTTGTTTCTCTCTTATCTGAACGAATAGACTTGACTCATATATTGGCAAGCTACTATGCATTCTGAGGTTAGAGCTTTATAAACTGGTGACATTCATGACCGGTTTCATTTAGGATGTGAGTAGTACTCTCTGTAAGGCATGTAACATCAATTTGCATAAGCATGAGTCTAGTCTTCTTAATACCTGTATGCATTCGGTCTGTGGATGGTGACACATGTTAGGAGAGGCAGTTCCCTTTATTTCATTCTACCCATGAGCCTCACATAGCCAAATTGCCTTTTTGTCTTATTAGCTACATTCTATAATTTTACCTACCCTAGCCAAGCTAGTGATGAGTAGCTGTTTGGAATGCTTTACTGCAGTTTAGTTATATATCTGATTTCAGAAGTTGGTGGAAGAATCGAGGGGAATGAAAAGAAAGAAAATGTTGTGAAAAAGAAAAAAAATGAATGAAAATGAAAAAAAAAAATAATTGAAAAAGAAAAATGAAAAGTAAGAAAGAAAAATCATATGCGAAAAATGAAAAATTGTATAGATGATTTTTACTCCCATGTCTTATTTATATTTTATGGGGAGTTGACAAGTTTATGGTGTTTTGTGAGTTGAGTGCATCGAATTTGCACCGTTCTGTATTGTTATATTGAGTACGAAGTTGGGATGCAGTTTCATAATTTGGATCCGTGTTTCTAGTTTGGCTATTAACTCCACATTTCCAAATTCATCTTAGCCCCTTATTACCCATTAACTTACTTACCCAAATGTAAGTCCTCGACATGTGTCTTGGTCATTAGTTTGGTTGGAATGCATATGTACGGTTGTAGAGACTTTATTCATGTTAACTGCATGCATGTTCTTATAGGTCGAGTTAGGTGAGTGTCTTTACTCCTTTCTATCTTTCACATATATACTCACCCTATGCCTAAATTTTAGTGATGAGCGACCCGTGAGAGTCCGATATCTTTGAGTCTTGCAAGGTCGACGGTTCAGTAAAGTTTGAGACATTGATTTAATTCGTTTGCACTTATCATTTGCCACTTTGTTAGTTGTCGCATTAAACTGGTTTTGGCGGATGATTTGTAGCTTATGCGATGGTCCCGTTCCACTGTTTATTCTTAGTAGCATTCATAGTTTGCTTGGGGACAAACAAAGGTTTGGTTTGTGGAGATTTGATGCGTGTATTTTATATAAGGTTTTTACCCCATTTTTACACGCATTTCCGTACTATTTTACGTGGCATTTAGCTACAAATACCCCCAAATAGTCTGTTTTTGTTTGTCTTGTGTAAATTGCAGGTTCAAACCGAAAAGAAGATAAATCGAGCCCAAACTCGTCCTATTTGCATACATTTATGGAGAACAAGGAATCGGAGCTTAGAATCTATCACTTTGAAGACGCGTGAGCTGATTTTGGAAGGTGTCATAGTGCCTAACGTGCCAAAATAGCTCGATCGACCATTTTTCTAGTCGATCGAATGCTTTTTATCATAAAGATCACACGATCGAGCATAAATATTACTCGATCGAGAAGGCATTATAAGGAGTTACTCGATCGAGTGGTTTATTTCCACTCGATCGAAGGGTTTGTTGCTTAGCTACTCAATCGAGCAGTTTTATTCCACTCGATCGAGTTGTTTTACCCTGTAATTATGTTTTTCCGCCTATTTTCGTATGGGCTTTTGTAATTAGGCTTTTGGATTAGGTTTAGGGGGAGATTTCGTGTGCTACTTTAAGGAGTAGACTGCGTAACTCTTCCTGATTTCATCTTTACTCACTCCTTCTTTTTCCACTACTCTTTCCAATTCTACTGCTCGAATTCGGAACTTGTAATCGGTACTATTTTCCCTTTTAATTCTTAATTCTTAATCTTAATTGATCTTATTGCTAATACTTCTTTCTCTTCTCTTATCTCTGCGATTGTTTATTTGAATTTCTCTTGTTTATTATTATCATGTTCAATTCCTATTATCTATATATTATTGTTGTTGATTCGATAATGATGTGTAGCTAATTCCCCTCTTGCTAAGACTAGGGAATCCATGATTATGAAGGAATAGTAATCGCCACATTAGGTTTTATGCTTATGTAGTCTTTGTTGTTAATCGCTACTATCAATTGTATCTGTCTAATTGAGTCGACGCAATTAGGCATTTTATCGTAGTAAACCTTGACTTGGACCGGAAGGTTGGAAAGGGTGAGACTCGTAGCGAACATTAGGGCACCGTAGTGAGGGCGGAAGCTAAGCTATTTGTGCTTTAGGGCGAATTGAGACCGGAAGGAGATATTCACTGCCCCATAGACCATATTTGCATTGTCCTTAGACCTAGATTGCTTGATTGAATGATCATGGTGAACCGATTGTCTTAGCTGCTTCTTCCTTATTTGCTTAATCTTTGTTCTCTTGCCCTCTTCTCTTTCTCAACCTCTTTAGTTTAGAACAACCAAATTAAAACCCCCAAATTGGTTACCGTGACGAACTTAGTTAAAGATGACATTTTCCCATCTCCCTGTGGAGATCGACCCGACTTCCCTAGCTATATTAGTTAGAGCCAGTTGGTTTTTTTATATTTTTGATAGGTATACGACTGTCCTATCATTATTAATATGTTAAATCACTTTCATCCGAGTCAAATATTGATAATAAATCATTAAAACTACCAACAAACGTAAACTATCCGCGGTTCTAACTTCACAGCCAGAACTCACCTCAGGAACAGACGCAGTGATAGCTGCGCCTCAACCAAGGGACGCAGCAAAGCTGCGCCTGTTCCGGGATGAGTTTTGTCTCTGAACTTTCGTTCTCGTTTTGACCTAAATCCTTTAATTACGTAATTAATTGACTATTAGCCGTAATATCACCCTTAATCTGTCCATATTTTCTAACCTTATTTATTTTCCTTTCTTTTCTTCAAATTGTCCGTCTTAAGTATATTTTTGACGTAAATCAACTTAATCATTGTAATTTATTATTATTTATCGTTATTTTATTTATTGTGGACGTTCATTTTTCACATGTAATTAATTCAAAACCCTAATTCGACATTAATAAATGCTAATTATTTGTTCACCGACTTAGTCTAATTCTCACATGTTAGGATCAAAACGTTGGATGTCGCATTGCATGCATATAATCGACAACATATCAAGTACAAACGATTTCCCTAATCATTAGTAGAGGCCGCTATCGTGGCGGGCGGGATTAGGTGTTATGTAAAAGGACTTCATAATACGTACCCTCACCCCTTACTCCAGATCGCCGTGAACATCCGTGTTCATTGACATCCACGAGAGTCATTCTAGACATAGAATGCTAAAGGTAACGAGTTCTTAGTGTTCATGTCATTACTTTGTGTCTTGACATGACACGAGTATTCGAACGGTTCCAATTTCCCATAAAAATTGGTGGCGACTCCACAAATGCAAACGCTTGTCCCAAGCGCCCCCGTGTCCACAGTTTGGCGACTCCGCTGGGGAAAATACACTTACGTGTTGCCAAGGGTGAAACTTGAACAAGGTTAGGGAATAGTTTATATGAGACAGTTCAAGGGGCATGAAAACCCTTTGAACCATTTATGTAAACCACTTGGAGGAGCAACTAATGTACCTCAAGGGAGATGACATCTACAGGGAGAATAATCGCAAGTATGAGGCCGTGAATGCTCAATTGCCAACCAACTTCAACATGACTGACATCCCAAAGTTCAAGGGGCATGAAAACCCTTTGAACCACATTCGTGCTTTCAAAGACTATATGTCTATCACAGGCATCAAACCTGAGATGTTCTTAAGGATCTTTCCTTCATCTCTCGACATCATTCCTAAGCAATGGTTCTACTCTTTGGAGCACAAGAAGATTGCCACTTGGGATGAAGCTGCAATTGAGTTCACTAAACAATATGCGGATAATGCTGAAATCCAAGTCAACATGCGTACTTTAGAGGTTCTTACCCAAAATGAAAAAGAAGGCTTCAACGACTTCCTAAGTAGGTGGAGGAAGACTAGCACACAACTTATTGAACGTCCAGACGAGGCCACTCTTGTGGAAAGGTCCGTGGATAACTTGAGACCCATTTATGAAAACCTCTTGAGATACCAAAACATAAAGTCTTTCAAAGATTTGACCGTACTAGGGATAAGAATTAAAGATGACATCCGTAAAGGACTCCTATCCAAGACGGTAGGTCGTGGATATCAAGGCTCGAAGAGTCGTTCTTATGGCTCTACTAGCAAGACTGATGAGGTTAACCTTGTCGAATCATCTAATAAGAATACCCCACAAAGGAAGTTCACAAACATTGGTTATTCATACTCCAATGCTCTGAAGAGATTGATGAAACAAGGTAAGCTCCAACCCATAGGACCTACACCTGACCCAGAAAAGAGGTCTACGTTCTAGGATGAAAATACATACTGTGAATATCATAGAGGCAAGGGACACGATACAGAGAAATGCTTTAAACTAAAACATGTCCTTCAGGATATGATCGAAGATGGTCGTTTACCTATACCTCCTGAAGGTAAGCCTAACAATACTCAGAATCCTCTTGGAGTTCTGATGATTACGGATGAAGAATCCACCTTGGATTGTTCACATCTCATTTCTCCAACCGAAGATGAAGAAAAAGAGAGATATTTCACCATTTCTCCTACCATTGCCGATTTCATCGCATGAGCAAGGAGTATGAGTAGGCAAGTTTCAGAGTTGGAAGATGTAGTAGCATCTCTACGTAATCCCGACACCATACCTAGGGAAAACGTGTCACTAACCCCAAGTCTATCTCAAAGGTCTACGATGCAAGAGGTGATCGCAGTAGTTGATAACCTAGTTGAGCAAATAATCAGTCTAGAAGCTGAAATCATCAGATTGAGAGAGCTTAGTGTCGTCAATGGAATATGGGCCGATGAAGATGAATACCTCACAGAACACTACCTAGTCAAAGCTAGTGAGGATATAGTCAAGGCTAGTGAAAATCAAGATATAGACCACCTTACACGTTCATTAATTAAATCCATATCAAAATGTCTCTCGATTATTTAATCCGAACGGTCCTACAACTAATGGTCCAAATTTGGCATCAACATGACCGTATTTTCATTACTAGCACCAATGTCATCACGCCAAACGATGGTGAAGATACATCTACTGATCATTTTCTGAAACAACTACAGAAGACAAAGGCTAATCTTTTAGTCTGGCAACTCGTCGCTAGTTCATTTCCCCACCGTCAAGCTTTACTGCAAGTATTGACTAAATTGAACGTAGCGCACAACTCTACGCCTGACGACGTAGTCAACTTGGTCTTCCAAGATTCAGTTAGACTAAGTAACCCAATTACTTTTTCAGATGAAGATTTGCCTCCCTTTGGCGCCAGTCATAACCTCGCTCTATACATTACAGTCACATGCTTAAAGAAGAACGTACCAATGACTTTAGTGGACGATGGCTCTGCAGTCAACGTCATACTATTAAAGACAGCATACAAACTAGGCATGAAAGAATCAGATTGGACTCCTACCAACCAAGGTGTTCGAGCATACGATGGAACACGACGTAAAGTAGTAGGGCTAATCAACCTCACTATAGCCACAAAGTCGATTGAGCGAAAGGTTAATTTTAAAATAGTGGGTATCGAAGCATCATTCAATATAATTCTGGGAAGGCCTTGGATTCACGCTTCCAAAGCAGTAACATCCACCTTATACTAAAAGATTAAGATTCCTCTAGATGGCAAAATAATAACGATCACTTTATCACCTATCAAGGCTGTAATAGAGAAACTATCAAGCAACCAAGTAGTCACAGATCCAGTATATGAGCTTGGGGGCTTTCAGAGCATAAACCTTGTACAGAGCGAACTGGCACCTCTATACTTCAATCCATACTCCAATTTAGTGGTCAACCACATACTCAAGTCCCAGGGACACTTCCCGGGAATGCCATTGAATCCTGCCAAGAAAAGTACCTTCACACCTTACAAGGAAGGGAATTCTCAAAGGATACCATTAGGATTGGGATACAAACCCACAAAATAAGAAGCTTTGGAAATGCTCACTCAGTTTCAGAACCGTAAGAACAAAGGAATCCAAATGCGATCCTACCTCCCTACTCTAAATGGATATTTCGTTAGAGAGGGGAGTCAGGAATACTTCCACGGGTTTCCCGAACCTTGGCACTATAAGGGAATGCAAATAGCTGGAATCGAGGTCTTCCACAATTGCTACTTCATCCCTTCAGAAACGGTTCCTACCGTCAAAACTCGTCAAACACCTTGTTTAGACGAACAGGCTGTTAGCCTTCTGTTTGGAGAGGACCGATTTGTCAGAGCGGCACAGGATGAGATCATTACCATGATACTTCAAGATGACCATTTCAACCCCGCAGCATTGATCACCAAAACTAGTTCAAATCAGCAGAAAGGATGGAGAAAGTCTATCAAGTGGACTAACAACCAAGGAAATCTCTTCAACGTCACCACTGGAGAAGGAGAGATGTTCAAAGGAGAACCCGAAGACAACGAATACGAGTCGGAGTCAGAGTCGGAACTAGAGTCTGAGTCTAGAGAAGTCGCTAGAGAGTCTTCTTCTGTCGTCACTCCCCATCCCCTTGATTCTCCTAGCATAGCATCGAGTAGTAAGAGTAGTGATACCGTCGTTTAGTACCAAAAATAAATACCTAAGTACTACTAACATAAGTCAGCGGTAAGTAGGGTCGATCTCCACAGGGAGGCGGTCACTATCTACTTGTTAATTCTAGTCTATCTACGGTCACAATTGGGGGTTTGAATTGTTTGAACTAAACTAAATGAGATTAAAGAGAGAGAAAATAATAAGAGGAATTAACAATAAAGGGAGAAAACTAGGATTGTCGAGTCATCAATGAATATTGGAAAATTGCAGCTAAGGTCACAGATCGGTCGCGTGTATCGGTCTAAGGGGTAGTGAATATCTCCTTCTGGTCTCAATTCACCCTAAAATACTATTAGCTTAGCTTCCGCCCTCACTAAAGCATCCTAATGTTCACTGCAGGTCTCACCCCTTGCAACCTTCCGGTCTTGGTTAAGGCTTACCAAATAAATTAGCTAATTGCATTGATTCAAGCAGCTAATTACAGTTAATTGCAGTGATTAACAACAAAGACATGATAGCAACGAAAGATCTGTAAACCTAATTAGAAACAAACAATAATTCATTGAATCCCCTAAATCCTAGGAAGAGATTTAGCTATGCATAATAGTAAATAGCAAAAGATAAAGAAATAGTAAACAACGCAAAATAAGGAGAGAGTAAAGAGAGAATTACAGATTAGAGTCCGGAAAAAGAGAGAAAAGCAGCGTTCAACAGTAAGTAATCGAAAAGTAGTGTATGAAGTGATCCAAAACCTAATTACCTATCTCCTATTTATAGGAGAAGGATTTGTTATTTGACCTAAGACACGTTACTAAGTAAAAAGCCCGCGTTCAACAGCTAATCACTCGATCGAACCATTTAGAAATGCTCGATCGAACATAATCCAGCAAAAACCACTCGATTGAGTGAAATGAATACTCGATCGAATATCTGTAATAAAGCACCCCTCGATCGAACACATAAAGTATTCGATCGAGTCTTCTTATCCTCCAAAAGTGTTCGATCGAGGACTATAGTTAGCAAAACACCTCGATCGATGATTCCCCACTGCAGCAGCTTGTGTTCTTCACTTGGTTAGTTTCCGAAATGACTTCACGCGTCCCAAGGCAGCAGCGTTTCCGCTCTAAATCCACTCATCCTTTAAATGCAAGCAAAAAGGACAGTTCCAGGCTCGATTCCGCTACTCTCAGTTCCATTCCTGGAAATAAAGCAAGACAAACCAAAGTAGAATATTCGGGGCATTTCGTAGCATAAAACCACGAGAATCGCATAGAAATACGTGCATAAGAGACTTAAAAGGACTATATAAAATGCACGTATCAAATCTCTCCAAACCGAAACTTTACTCGTCCTCGAGTAAACTAAATGCAAACTAATGGAACGGAAAGGAAAGCTCAAAGCTAGCTACAAATTGTCCACTTAAACCGATTTAATGCAACAAACTAACACTTATAGCAAAAACTGTCAAATGTAAACGAGTTGTAAGATGTTTATAATAAAGCTGAACCGTCGACCTTGCAAGACCTTTGATGATGGACTCTCACGGGTCAATCTTCTCTCAAGAAGCAAAGGGTAAGCAATTAAATGTAAGAGAGAAAGAAATATAGTCACTCACCTAAACTACGACCCACATAAACATGCATGTAACTAATATGATAGACAATTCTAACTACCATACATACATTCCAACCAAACAAGGTCCGTCACAGCTGAGGGCTTACAAAAGTATGGTAAAGTGAGGCAATTGGTAAGAAAAGGCAAAACATTTTTGGAGATGTGAGGGTATAGGCGGCCAAGATAGTACCTGAACAGAACCAAATGGAACATATCCATTTCTAATCCATCAAAATTAAGCACAACGCCCATATTTGGCATTCATACTCACCAAACCGAACCAAACATACTCCTCAATAGATATAAATAAAGCATAGGAGTGAAACCGTCAACAATCAAATATCTTTTTTTTCTTTTTCTTCTTCTTTTTTCTCGGTTTCTTTTTTTTTCTGATTTTTTTCTTTTGATTCATGTTTTTTCATTTTTCAATTTTTTCTTCATCCCCCTTTTTCGCTTTTCTACCAACTCCAGAACGATATAATACGAACCAACTTTGATTGATAAAATATATACCACAAAACATACACTAACTAGCTTGACAAGGCAGGCTAAATCTGGATGTAGTTAAGGGTCAACAGGCAAATTTGGCTAATGTGGAGTTAAATGGGTAAAAATAAAAGAAAGGGGAAATGTAAACACCTCCCTGCATGTGACACCAACCACTAACCCGAATGTATGCAGGCAAAAAGCAATTGAATTTCATATACGTGCAAATTAATAAACATGCTATGCAAGGAATAACTACTCATAATACTACATGAAACTGGTCATAAATGACACCAGTTTATAAGGCTCTAAATCTTAGAAATTATAAGTAGTTTGCCAAAATTATCAGGTCAAGTCTATTCATTCAGCTAAATTTTAACATTAACTCGTAGATATGCAAAAGACAATGCTAAAGATATTAATTTATGCAAGGCTTAAGCAAAAGGACAAATTATAGTGCAATATCATCATTGAAATCTACCATTCCGACTCAACCTATATGCTAAAGTAAACGTGAAATTTTTTGAATTTTTTGATTTTTTTGAATTTTTATGAGATTTTTGATTTTTATAAAAATAGACAACAATGCATACAGAAATTAAACGTGACAACAGAAATGCAAAAAAACCATAAATTCAGACATAGATATAGATGCATAACCTCCCCAAACCAAATCGTACAATGCCCTCATTGTACCCAAAAATAGGGAAAGGAAATACAAACTAAAAAGAAGAGAGTGAGATACGGAAAACTTACAAAAGTACGCGAAGTAGGGACCTCCCCAAACCATCCGGCAACATGGGAGGTCGCTCACAGCTGCAGAACAGCATCACAAGAAGCGAACTAAAACGGAAGTACTCGATCGAAATGATACAATAATCGATCGAGTGACCTGGGCATCTAAGCAGTTCGATCGAGAAAGTAGGCTCTCGATCGAAAAATCCTCTTTTACAGGCACTCGATTGAGAAGAAGGTGTGTTCGACCGAGTGAAATCAGCAGCAAAAGGGTTCGATCGTGTATAAAAAGTACTCGATCGAGCCATCCACGTTAGATTCCTGCAAAGATACAATAAACAGCCCATGGAGCCAACAAAACAAGCTAACTGTTCCAGTCTATGGTTTAAAAACCAATTATTACATACGCAACAGAAACTTAAAATTAAATCAACTAAAAATTTAAACTCCGGGTTGCCTCCTGACAATGCGCTAGTTTCGATAAGTCCCACTCGACCATCTTTTTTTCAAATTTACCTTTCCAATTGAGCCCAGTCAAAATAGCTCAAAGCACGCAGCAGCCGATCAAATAACTGTGCATGTGCTACACAAAACTGTAAGTAGCACCATAATAAAGAAAGAGCATATGAAAGCAATATAAAGTACCGTCTCAGCCTAACAAATTTTCGATGACATATATGGTGAAACTTTATAAGCTTATTTATCCAACTAGGAGCGGGTGGAGTATTAAAATATATAGCATAAGTCATATGAGGTAATTTACTTTTAGACATAACAATAATCATGAAATAACATTTAATTACCCCAGGTTGGTCGCTCCTAACGTCGGAATCATTGATAAAAGAATGTATTACCTCTTCCGTGCTAAAAGGATTCTCTGACTCAACTACCTTATCATTCCCCTCCTCTGTGGGTTCTATCTCGTAAATCGCAGCCTCTAAAGCATCCAACTCGGCTTTGAAAATGGGGGATTCACCATAACCATTGTCTTCGTCCATATCGTCATCCAAAACAGACCAATGTGACATAGCAATGCTCTCCGTGGCCATATCACTCGATCGAGAATGCATAGTGCTCGATCGAGGAGTTTCTTCATCAAAAGTTCTCGATTTAGGAGTACTTACCGTTAGATCGAGTTGTTCTTCCTCAGCATTATTCGATCGAACACTCACATCTGGTCGATCGAGCAAATCTTCCTCCAAAGTGTTCGATCGAGTGGTGGAATCTGCTCGATCGAAGTCCTTATGCTGAACCGTGGTGAATAATTTGAGAAAAGCTTCATCTTCATTAACACCCTCAATTTCCGAGTCATACATGTCTTCATCATCAATAGACAACTCAGGTCTTTCATGGGAAAGACTCTTGTCGGTAAAAACAACATATACCGTCTCTGAGTCCCTAGAATCCGACTCGGCAGCTAATTGAGCTAGTTGAGATTTAAGTAGCTTGAGGTGAGCTTCTCTAGATTTATCATATTCTTGCACTAGAAGTGCAAGTGCCTTCACCAAGGACTTCAATTCAGCAACCTCTTCATTCTCTTCAACGGGAGGAAGGGTTTGGTGTTGCGGGGGCCAGATAAACGAAGAATTTTGATAGCCTCGTTGCTGAAGCGGATGTGGTCACACATATGCGAAGGAATGAGTGGCTTGCCTACGCTGCCAAAAAGCATAGACTTCATCGCGCCAAATTTTGATACGGTCGTTTCCCGCTAGACAGATAACAGCATTGTGCCCCGCAGCACCACATCTCTCATAGTAAACCACCTGCTGCGCCATAGGATGGAACATAGGTGGAAGATCAAAGGTACTCAAGCCTACCCTTTGATGATCTTTTACCTAGAACTGTCTAGGTAGGACCTTTAGGGCCTATCAAAACAACACTAGAGAAAAAGATGAGAACTGCCTCAAGGAATTAATCCCTTGAGGCTAAAGGCAAACAAAAATAAACAAGTAAATAAAATAGTTGCCTCCCCGGCAACGGCGCCAAAATTTGATACCATCGTTTAGTACCAAAAATAAATACCTAAGTATTACTGACAGAAGTCAACGGTAAGTAGGGTCGATCTCGACAGGGAGGCGGTCACTATCTACTTGTTAATTCTAGTCTGTCTACGGTCACAATTGGGGGTTTGAAATGTTTGAACTAAACTAAATGAGATTAAAGCGAGAGAAAATAATAAGAGGAATTAACAATAAAGGGAGAAAACTAGGATTGTCGGGTCATCAATGAATATCGGAAAATTGCAGCTAAGTTCACAGATCGGTCGCGTGTATCGGTCTAAGGGGCAGTGAATATCTCCTTCCGGTCTCAATTCACCCTAAAATACAATTAGCTTAGCTTCCGCCCTCACTAAAGCATCCTAATGTTCACTGCAGGTCTCACCCCTTCCAACCTTCCGGTCTAGGTTAAGGCTTGCCAAATAAATTAGCTAATTGCATCGATTCAAGCAGCTAATTACATTAATTGCAGTGATTAACAACAAAGACATGATAGCAACGAAAGATCTGTAAACCTAATTAGCAACTAACAATAATTCATTGAATCCCCTAAATCCTAGCAGGAGATTTAGCTATGCATAATAGTAAATAGAACAAGAGCGAAAGATAAAGAAATAGTAAACATCGCAAATTAAGGAGAGAGTAAAGAGAGAATTACAGATTAGAGTCCGGAAAAAGAGAGAAAAGCAGCGTTCAACAGTAAGTAATCGAAAAGAAATATATGAAGTGATCCAAAACCTAATTACCTCTCTCTTATTTATAGGAGAAGGATTTGTTATTTGACCTAAGACACGTTACTAAGTAAAAAGCCCGCGTCCAACAGCTAATCACTCGATCGAACCATTTAGAAATGCTCGATCGAACATAATCCAGCAAAAACCACTCGATCGAGTGATATGAATACTCGATCAAATATCTATAATAAAGCACCCCTCGATTGAACACATAAAGTATTCGATCGAGTCTTGTTATCCTCCAAAAGTGTTCGATCGAGGACTATAGTTAGCAAAACACCTCGATCGATGATTCCCTACTGCAGCAGCTTGTGTTCTTCACTTGGTTAGCTTCCGAAATGACTTCACGCGTCCCAAGGCAGCAGCATTTCCGCTCCAAATCCACTCATCCTCTAAATGCAAGCAAAAAGGACAGTTCCAGGCTCGATTCCGCTACTCTCAGGTCCATTCCTGCAAATAAAGCAAGACAAACCAAAGTAGAATATTCGTGGCATTTCGTAGCATAGAACCACGAGAATCGCATAGAAATACGTGCATAAGAGACTTAAAAGGACTATATAAAATGCACGTATCAAGTAGCTTGGGAAATGTCCCGGCAGCCGTCCCTTTACCGCCACTAACTACTGAACAAATGGCTTCTTTGTTTCAACTCTTTTCAAAATTTAATATGAATAAATCAGATTCTGCTTACTCTTTATGTTATTCTGAATACAATTCTATTTACGATGATAATGAGGATGATCCTGACCCAGACTCAATCGATTTACCTCCCTATATAGTTAAAGAAATATTAAAAGAGGGGGAAGGGGCACCAGTTATAGAGAACACCGAACTCATCAATGTAGGAACCGAACTAGAACCCCAAGAACTTAGGATAGGGACGACCTTAAACCCAACTGAGAGAGCCAGTTTCATCGACATGCTACACGAGTTCAAAGACGTTTTCGCTTAGTCTTACAAGGACATACCAGGGATCGACAGGGATATTGCAGAACATCGAATTCCAATCAAACCAGGTTTCAAACCCGTAAAACAGAAGCTTCGTAGGATGAGGACCGAATGGGCTCTTAAAATCAAAGAAGAAGTCGATAAACAATTCAAAGTTGGGTTCATCAAAGTTTCTGAGTATTCAGACTGGGTGGCTAACATAGTCCCCCCCGTACCCAAAAAGGATGGGCGAATCCGAGTTTATGTTGATTTCAGGGACTTAAATAAAACAAGTCCCAAAGACGACTTCCCTCTACCACACATCGACATATTGGTAGATAATACAGCAGATCATGCATTGTTTTTCTTTATGGATGGGTATGCAGGGTATAATCAGATCAAGATGGCCATAAAAGACATGCATAAGACAACTTTCGGGGCACATATTGCTATACTGTCATGCCATTCAGACTAATCAATGCTGGAGCTACATATCAACGAACTGCAACCACCTTGCTACATGACATGATGCATAAAGAAGTAGAAGTATACGTCGACGATATGATTGTTAAATCCAAGGATAGGAAGGGGCATATCGATAAGCTTCGCAAATTATTCCTAAGATTGCGCAAATACAACATGAGACTCAATCATCAGAAATGTGCATTCGGGGTAACGTCATGCAAGCTTCTGGGATACGTTGTCAGCCAGAGAGGAATAGAAATTGATCCATCCAAGATCAAAGATTTAATCGAAATACCACAACCCCAAACAGAGAAGGAGGTTAGAGGATTTCTAGGCAAAGTACAGTTTATAAGCCGATTCATATTGAAGCTTACTATGATATGCAAACCCATTTTCAAAAAGCTCAAGAAAACAGATCACACCATATGGGACGGCGACTGTCAGAAGGCGTTTGACAAGATCAAGGAGATACTAGCCAAACCACCAGTGCTAATGCCTCCTCAACGAGATCAACCTCTTGGTTTATATCTAACAGTTACTGAAACAGCCATGGGGGCTATGCTTGCACAAACTGTTGGAAAAGAAGAAAGAGCTATCTACTACCTTAGTAAGAAGTTCATAGAATACGAGTGTAAGTACACACCTCTCGAAAAGACATGCCTTGCTGTTGTGTGGGCGACAAAGAAGCTACGCCACTACATGCTTAGCTACTCTGTCAAAGTGTATTCCAAAATTGATCCCGTCAAGTACCTCTTCAAGAAACTCGTTCTCAATGGTTGATTGGCAAGATGGACCTTAATGCTCTCAGAGTTCGATCTCAAATACATACCTTTGAAGGTCATAAAGGGACGCGCCGTCGCCGAGTTCTTCGCAGACAATCCTATCAACGACACCCAAACAATAGACATGTGGTCATTTCCAGATGAGGACATCATACAAACCAGCGTAGACTCTTGGGACCTTTACTTTGATGGAACATCAAGTCTAAGAGGATTTGGAATAGGAATGTTGCTCATTTATCCTAAAGGTGAGCATACACCGCTGTCTGTCAAACTCGACTTCGAGGTGACAAATAACGCAGCAGAATATGAAGCTTGTCTCATTGGTCTACAAGCAGTAGTAAGTTTAGGTATCAAGAATCTTCGAGTCCATGGAGACTCATCCTTGATCATTAACCAGATTACGGGATCTTGGAAAATTCGAAGTGAAAGTCTAGCACCCTATCAGGCTAGGATAGAACAGGTTGCCCAATTCTTCGATCAGGTCACTTATCTACACTACCTCGTGAAGAGAATCAATTTGCAGACGCTCTTTCAAAACTTGCATCTTTGATTAATATGCCAGACAACATGATAGAAATGCCTTTATGCATTGAACGATGGTCAGAACCAGCCTATGTACAACACCTTATAGATGAAAAAGAAAGCCCAGGGGAACCTTGGTTTCAAGCCATTCTAAACTTCAAACTCAATGGTACATACCCACCAGATATGGATAAGAGGGGATAACGTGCCATACGCCTACTAGCCTCTCAATGCCTCCTCATGCAGGGAGAATTATACAGAAGAACACCTCTTGGCGTAGTCTTACATTGTCTTGATCATTCACAGGCACAAAAAAAGATGGAAGAAGTTCACGATGGGGAATGCGGTCCTCACATGAGTGGACCGATGATGGCAAAGAAAATAACGCGTTTAGGATATTACTGGACGACGATGGAGTCAGATTGTATCAAATACGTCCGACATTGTCATAATTGCCAAATCTTCGGGAATGTGCAACATGTTCCTCCCTCACTACTTTACACCATGATCTCTCCTTGGCCATTTTCTGCTTGGGGAATCGACATCATTGAGAAGATCACTCCACCTGGAACAGGAGGTCACTGTTTCAATTTGGTAGCTATCGACTATTTTACCAAATGGGTCGAAGCAGCATCCTACACTGCTCTTACTGCTAAATATATGGCTAAGTTCATACAAACCAATATCATCTGTCGATATGGTTGCCCACATGAGATCATCAGTGACAATGAGTCACATTTCCAAGCTGAAGCTACACAATTGCTAGTCAAATACAAAATCAAGCATCACCATTCCTCACCTCATAGACCTCAAACTAATGGCGCAGTAGATGCAGCTAACAATAACGTCGTCATGATCCTCAAGAAAATGATCGACAATTATAGGGATTGGCCTAGCAAAATACCTTTCGCGCTGTGGGGTTATCGCACATCAGTTAGAACGCCCACTGGGGCTACTCCTTTCTTTCTAACCTATGGAATGGAAGCTGTGCAACCTGTAGAACTAGAAATCCCGTCCTTACGCATTTTACTTGAAAGCCAAATACCGAAAGCTGAGTGGAATAGAGATCGATATGAAGAACTCATCCTCTTAGATGACCGAAGGTTGCGCACATTACATAATGTGCAAACATATCAGGAACGTATCAAACGAGCCTTCAACAAATGGGTTAAGCCCAGGAACATCAAAGAAGGAGACTTGGTCCTCAAATCAGTTAGAGCTCTACTACCTGTCGATCTACGTGGAAAGTTTAAACCCAACTGGGCCGGCCCTTTTTTTAGTCAAGAGCATACTCTCAAGGGATGGGGTTAGGATAACAGACCTAGATGGGAATGAATTTGCTAACCCAACTAACCTCGACCAACTGAAACGATACTACCCTTAGCATCAGATAGGAGACGCGCCTCGCGTAGGAACCACGTGTCGCTCATGCAACACGAAATAAAAACGGCCCCTGGCCCGCCGAAAGAAAGCTTATGTCACTATGCTCTTGTGTTTTGACATTTCGACATCCTCACATCATCAAATAAATTGAATTGTATTTCAGGAGTAAGTAAAGCTCATGACTATTGATGTGACCATTATTTGAGTATATTTAGTCTCCGAATTAGCCTTGTTCCCATGCTTTTTAGTGCATATTTGGGTCATTTATTGTCTTTAGTCCTTTGTTTTGGATATTTTTGAGGTTTTGATCCCTTGGTAGGAAAGGAGTGCAAACCTTGCATTTTCATGGCAAAATGGAGCTAAATTAATTGAATTCAATGACCAAGCATCAAAGAGAAGACAAGACTAGAAGGCCTTTGTACATACTATAGTAGATGGGCAATGATGAGAAAAGATCCTTGCATCCCCGACGAAATCCTCAAGGATTTTATGAAGAAAAAGGAAGAAAAGAAGAAGGGAAGAAGCTAATCAAGAATCCGAGCGGATTGCCTACTGGACGCCCGTCCAGCACAAGGAATCCGAGCGTCTTCCTCAGAAGGACGCTCGTCCAAAACCACCACAATCCGCCCGTCCAGCCCGCAAATCCGCTCGTCCAAAAGACTCACAATCCGCTCGTCCCGTGCCCTGGACGCTCGGATTGTGTGACAGCTATTCCGTTTTCTACTTGCTCTATGAATTGAAGGATGCGCATACCTCGGGAAAGACTAGCAAAAAGGAGACTCGCATATTTTTCTGAGAGGAGCGATTCCTCAAGGACTTAATCGTTATTTAAGCCCTTAGTAAACCCTAATTTGTGTACCTAATCCCCACTATAAATACCTCATTAGTCTAATTAGATAATCATATTCTTCTTAGCAATCTCTAGTGTAGTTTATATCATTCCAATCTCTCTTTAATCTTGTAATGAACTTTTAATCAAGTCTTAATATAAATCTCATTTCCTTAATCTCTCTTTAATCTTGTAATGAACTTTTAATCAAGTCTTAATATAAATCTCATTTCCTTAATCTCTCTTTTGTTCATCTTTCATTTTGGGTAATTGAAGATTATTTGGGTTATTATTGGGAGATTGACAACCTTCCAATCAATCATCAAGTACTTATATTATTCTTTCCTTTATTATTGGAATCATTAGTAGGTATAATTCTCTTAATCCCTTTTTAATTATTGTTAATTATCTTCATTTATTCATCATGTTTCACTTTGTTGGTATGATTGACAACCTTACTAGCATGTTCAACATGATAATGAGTGAGTAGTTTCCTTAGCTAGGGTTAATGGGTAATTAGGGGAAACCAACATGGGGGATGATTCATGCTTAAATTAATATGTTTTCATAGTTTATTTGCTTGCTTGTTGTGATCTCAACTTATGCACATGTTATGTTTGATGAAATGCTAGCCTATGAATCCTTGCATTTTTTACCCATCACCTATCTTTTCAATGAGACTTGTAAGACATAAACCAACTCGAGTCTCATTAGACCATGCATATAGTTGAGTAGGGAAAATTAAGTCGACTTGTAGGTGTTGTACAATCTAAACGATTCGGCTCCGGGACCCAAACCTTCCTAGGATTGTAAGATATAAACCAAATCGATCTATCACAAGAATAATTGCTTGCTTATAATTTGAGAATATGTTTGTATGATCAATTCTCATGAATCCCCTATGACCCCAGGATACCCTAGTGTCTTTTATCAATTGTTTACACCCCTTTTTAATCATCTTGCTTGTTTACTTTCATTGCTATTTAGTTTAGTGATCTTATATTCAAACCCCAAATTGTGACACCCCTAGACACCGCTAGTTGCAATTGAAAATCTCACTTCAATACCCGTCCCTTGGGATCCGACCTTTACTTCCCTCTTTACTAATAGTAGAATTGTTTGTGGAGTTATAAATATTGTTTTGGTCTAGGTGCTCCTAACGACAAGTACCGAAAACTAAACCTCTCAAAGAGGGCTCGACCAAAAATGGCGCCGTTGCCGGGGACGGTGTTAACTTGATTTAGATTTTCTTAGATTGTTATTAGTTGTGTCTTTCTTTGCTTTGGGGAAGTAAAACTCCTTAAGGTTTGTTCTAATTATTTTAAAGTTGTTCGATATTTTACAAGATGGACCTTATAGATTGTTTTTTAGAGGACCACTTAAGTATACCTTGCTTCAAAGACCCCATGCAAACATTGGAAGCCTTGGAAGCAAGTGAGGCTAAAAATATGTATTGGGAATTGGAGGTAGATCTTTTTGAGGCCGCTCTAGCTAACAAAGAACTAACTCATGAGAAATCCGAATTAGTGCATAACATCCTTATGGAAGCATATCAACCTATTGAACATGAGCAATCAATCCTAGAAGAAATCTTACAAGCCCAAGAGCAAGAGGAATTCGTCATGGAATTCAAGTATGGCGAGGTTGATGAGACCGAAGAACAAGTTGAACATGCCATGAGAATGGAGTGTCTAATGGAAATGGAGCAAATTCTCAATGAACCTTCAAAGGAGGAAAGTGAGGTACAAATCCCTACTTTAAAACCCCTTCCCCTAAATTTGAAATATGCTTACCTTGATGAATCAAAGACCAAACCCGTGATTGTTAATGATAGACTTGATGAAAACCAATTGAAAAATTGCTTGATGTGTTGAAGCAACATGAAAAGGATATAGGTTATAGTCTAGATGACCTTAAGGGGATAAGTCCCAACTTTTGTATGTATAGAATTCATCTAGAGGAGGACCATAGACCTACCATCCAATCTCAAAGGAGATTAAACCCCCACATGCAAGAAGTTGTCAAGGGAGAGGTTATGAAATTACTTGATGCGGGAATCATATATCCCATATCGGACTCTTTGTGGGTTAGCCCCGTTCAAGTGGTACCTAAGAAATGAGGTACCACGGTGGTGACAAACGAAAACAATGAGCTAATACCCACAAGGAAGATCACCGGTTGGCGTATGTGCATTGACAATCGAAAATTGAATTC
Organism: Silene latifolia; assembly: GCF_048544455.1. Taxonomy (NCBI): domain Eukaryota; kingdom Viridiplantae; phylum Streptophyta; class Magnoliopsida; order Caryophyllales; family Caryophyllaceae; genus Silene; species Silene latifolia. The sequence goes on along the minus strand of NC_133532.1, from coordinate 65,663,878 downwards.
CGCAACAAGAAAGGATCATTTCCCCTACCATTCATTGACCAAATGCTCTTTTGTTACCTTGACGGGTATTCGGGATTCTTTCAAATCCCTATACACCCGGATGACCAACATAAGACCACCTCCACATGCCCTTATGGTACTTTTGCATATAGGCGGATGCCTTTTGGCTTGTGTAATGCCCCCGCCACTTTCCAAAGATGCATGATGAGTGTCTTCTCCGATTACCTAGAGACCATAATGGAAGTTTTTATGGATGATTTTAGCATTTATGGAAAAGACTTTGACTCATGTTTGCATAATCTCTCTTGTATTACAAAAATGTGAAGATGTTAGTCTTGTTTTAAATTGGGAAAAGTGTCACTTCATGGTCAATGAAGGAATTGTTTTGGGTCATTTAATCTAGGAAAAGGGCATCGAGGTCGATAAAGCTAAGGTTGAGGTGATAGAGAAACTCCCACCTCCCGTGAATGTTAGAGGGGTGAGAAGTTTTCTCGGTCACGCGGGTTTCTATCGTCGTTTCATAAAAGATTTTTCAAAAATAGCGAAACCCATCACTCAACTCTTACTTAAAGATGCCCAATTCCATTTCACTGATGAGTGTGTTGAAGCCTTTAATAGAATCAAGGAAGCACTAATCTCGGCACCGATCATTCAACCTTCAAATTGGGAACTACCGTTCGAGATTATGTGTGATGGTAGTAACTACGCCGTTGGAGCGGTTCATGGCCAACGGGTAGGAAGAGCTCTTCATGCCATCTACTATATAAGCAAGACTCTTGATCCCTCCCAAGTGAACTATGATACCACCGAGAAAGAGCTTCTTGCCATTGTCTATGCTTTGGACAAATTCCGTTCCTACTTATTTGGATCCAAAGTGATTGTCTTTTCGGACCACCGTGCTCTCCGACACCTCTTGATAAAGAAGGAGGCAAAACCGAGGTTGTTGAGATGGATTTTGCTTCTTCAAGAATTTGACTTGGAAATAAGAGACAAGAAAGGAACCGAAAATGTGGTAGCGGATCACTTGTCAAGGATCCGGTTTCATGATGAACAAGGAGAAACGCCGATCAATGACTCATTTCCCGACGATATCTTGATGGCCATTCAAACACAACTTGAAAGGCACATCACCCCATGGTTTGCCGATTATGCCAACTATATCGTTGGAAGAGTACTCCCTCCAAATTTGAACTACAACCAAAGGAAGAGGTTCTTATTCGAAGTAAAAAGGTACTTTTGGGATGACCCAAATCTCTACAAAGAGTGTAGTGATGGGCTCTACCGGAGATGCATCCCTCAATGGGAAGTCCAAGGAATCTTGGAAGGATGCCACTCGTCACCTTACGGTGGGCACCATGGAGCAAGGAGAACCATTGCAAAAATTCTTCAATCGGGCTTCTATTGGCCTACGATGTTTCAAGATACAAGGGAATTTATCATTCATTGTGATGCTTGTCAAAGGACGGGGAATATCTCTTGGAGGAATGAAATGCCACAAAGTGGCATACTAGAGGTGTAGATCTTCGATGTTTGGGGGATCGACTACCAAGGGCCGTTTGTGACATCCAATGGGAATAAGTATATCCTTGTGGTCGTAGACTACGTCTCAAAGTGGGTGGAGGCAATTTCCACCCCAAACGATGATGCAAAAATGGTCACCAAGCTCTTCAAGAAAATAATCTTCCCAAGATTCGGAGTCCCTGGAGCAATCATAAGTGATGGAGGAACACATTTTCATGAAAAGAAACTTGCATCCCTTTTGACCAAGTATGGTGTTCAACATAGAACCGGCTTAGTATATCATCCTCAAACAAGCGGTCAAGTTGAAGTTTTGAATAGAGAGATCAAGCAAATTCTTGAGAAAGTTGTAAACAAGACCCGAAAGGATTGGAGCACAAAGCTTGATGACGCTCTTTGGGCTTATAGGACGGCCTATAAGACTCCCATAGGAGCCTCTCCTTACAAGCTTGTTTATGGAAAAGCATGCCACTTGCCAATCGAGTTAGAGTACAAAGCTTTTTGGGCAATCCGAGCCCTTAGCCTTGATCTCAAATTAAGTGGTCAAAAGAGGATGATACAAATTCAAGAGTTGGAATAATTCCGACTACAGTCTTATGAAAATGCCAAGATCTACAAGGAAAGGACGAGATTGCTCCATGACAAGAGGATCAAGCAAAAAGCCTTGCACAAAGGGGATAAAGTCCTTCTATTCAATTCCCGATATCGACTCTTTCCGGGGAAGTTGAACTCTAGATGGATGGGTCCCTATGTGATCACCGAGGTTGGAAAATATGGGGATTTTGAAATCAAGGCGGAAGATGGAAGCAAATTCAAGGTCAATGGTCAAAGATTGAAGCCATATTATGAGGGTGCATTTATTGGAGAGGTCGAGGTCACCTACCTCGGGCCTCCTCATCCTTGAAGGAATCATCAAAGGGAGAGTTTGGTGGAGTCCTCCCTAAATCACCACTTGTAAATATACTAACCCCTCTAACTTGTATTTATAACTTTATTGCATTCCTTTTATCATAAACATAAATTTTTTCCAAGAGAGTAAGTGAGGGAGGGTCACTAATGATTTTTGATGAAGAAAGGAACTAGTTTTCAAGTGTGGGGAAACTTTTATCGGAGTCAAGGAAATCAAAGGGAATCCGCAGCAAGAAATCCGAGCGTATAAGGAGGAAATCCGCTCGGTTTGAAGAAAGACGCCCGTATTATTTAGAATTCGCTCGTCCAGAAGGAATCCGAGCGTCTGAAGATCACTCCGCTCGTCTTTTTGCTGCAACATTTTAAGAAAAGTTCCTGTAACAGAATCCGCTCGTCTTTGAGAAAAGACGCTCGTCTTGCTTCAGAAAAGATGCTTGTCCTGTCCTCGATCCGCTCGTCTTGACTGCTTCAAATTTTGCAAAAATCCGCTGTAAGAGAATCCGAGCGTCTTCCCAGAAATCCGCTCGTCCCAGAATTAGAGAATCCGAGCGTCCCGAGCCCGAGTCCGCTCGTCTCCCTGCGGAATTCACCCCCGATTTTTCCAATTTTAATTCTCCCCACCACACAATTTGTGACACATCACCCTTCCTTCCACTTGTATTATAAAAACCCACCTTCTTATGACCCTAAAGCATATCCCAAACACTCTTTCATTCCACAAAATCAAAAGGCCCCAATTTCTAGGGTTTCAAAAGCAACATTCAATCCACAAAGAGCATCTTCATACTTTAACAAATAAATAATCCAACTCAACAATCAAAGAATGGCACCAAAGGGATCTTCATTTAGGGATAGAAGAAGACCAAGAGTAAGAGGAAGCTCTTCTACTTCTCACATCAACACTCTAAGGAGGGAGCATGAAGAAATTGTGGATCTTACCAAGCTTGATGACTTCTCAAATTTTGAATTCGTCAATGATGTGCAAAGGCTCGTTTTTCACCGACTTCTTCGTAAGAACATTCTCCCTACTAAGTTTTTATGTCATAGAACTTTAAGGAAGCTTGGGATTTATCATCAAACGGAAGCCCTTTTTGAGTTGTTTGGTCTCTCTACCCTATTTCACATGCACGAGCAAACCTACCGACCCCTTGTTCTTGAATTTTTAAGCTTCTTAAAAATCACAACCTTGAATAGAACGATATGCATAGAATTTAGGTTGGAAAGTGTTTCAAGAATGATGACTCTAGTGGAATTTGCTAATGTGCTTGGTCTCGATGTCTCGCCTACCCGGATATCAAAACCGAAGAGATAGTGTTTCACCCCTATGGAGGGCCATGACCGGCCGAGATTTCATGTACATCAAGGAGTGCCTAGTTTTCCACATTCAAAATCCTATTTTGAGACTCACTTACCGGTTCCTTTCCGGCACCCTCCTTGCTCGCCGAGACCCGGCAATTGTGAACGAACTCGATCTTGTGTTCATGGAGTCTTACCTCGATATCCAAGGAAGGGGTGGGTACCACTTTAATGCGCCTCTTGTGCTACTTGAGAAGTGGGCTAAGTTTAGAAACAGTGATGATGATGGGATGAAACACATCGTTAATGGAAAGATTGCAAAGCATTTCAATCCAAAATTTAATGAGAATAATGAGTACACTCCTCTTTCCGGGAATACAAGGATAAATGAAGACCTTCTTCTTGTGCATCATCATTGGATAACCCTTGAGGGGGTTGATAAAAGGATCAAGTGGATAACAAAGGGGAGTGATCCAATCTACTTACCAATGACCGGTCTACCAAGAATCTCACCAAGAAGGGGACCTTTATCACCGATCCCATCCTACCTCATCTCCGCAAACCCAACCAACGCAAGGCAAGCACCACCACCACCAAATCCCCAACAACAACAAGAGCAACAACCACAAGATGAGAAAATCAAGATACCTCCCTACCCTTTTCCATATCAACCATACAACCACCCTAACCCCTTTATGCTCCCCCGTGATGACTTTGTAACGGGAATTCTCCAAGGTTTGCACTTCCGACAATATGAAGCTACCGTGGACAACTATTATGCACTTTACCCTCAATTCCACGATATGATTCAACGAGGGAATATTAGTGATGAGGGATCATTTCCTCTTGGGCACAAATGGATATACTCTTCCCAAATTCGGAAAGAGCAAATGAAGGGGCAAATGGGCAACAAGATGAAGGGAGCGACAAATCTTGTGGTGGGGATACGGTGGAGCTTGATAGCGAAGAAGATGAGTTCATGGACCCTAATACAAGTGATGCATCCAAGGAAATATGGGATAGTGACCTAGACGGGGATGATGGCGATCTCTAGAAGATCTCTTCATAGCTAGATGGAGCGGGCATGAGGCACCCATCTCAAGCTTAAGTGAAGTTTCCTTATCCCCTCTCTTTATTTTCAATTTTCATGAAAGAATTTAATGTTTTGTTAACTTGTACAATATTTGACTTTGACTAGTTTGGAGAGTCCTAGCAACATGAGGACTAACACCTCGGTCCCATTGAGGTGTTCTTTTTATTGTTCCCATTTGAAAAATCCAAAATGACAATATATAGTTTCATGCATTGCATCTTGTGTGCATGAACTACCCCAAAATTTAAGACATTAGAAATAATGTCTATCTCGGTTTGGGGAAGTACATGCATACGCAACGGGAGGTAATCTAAATTACGCTCTCCGTCATAAACAAAAACCCATGCATCTTGTAGTGAAGATTAGTATAACTTGCATTTAGTATAAAAATCATGCATCATACTTGCATAATTTCCTACCATATTGGCCATTGAGGACAATGCCCATATTAGTGTGGGGATGGGAAATTCTAACTTAACCTTTATTCAAAAATAAAAAAAAATCAAAAATTTCGAAAAAATCAAAAAAATTGAAAAATTGAAAAAATTGAAAATCCAAAAACAAGTTCATTTCCTTTGTAGTGTAGACTTGTATATATTGTTTTTATATATTATGTTTGTCTATCCTTGTTCACATTGATCGACTACGCCACATCCGAGACATGAGGATATTGAAGACCGCATGGTATGATCTTTCCAATCTCCTTTTTCCTCTTTATGTTAATGACTATGTGGCTTTATTTTGATTGATGCGGTATAAACATTGTGAATTTAGGACTTGCATTTAGATTATTTGGCATATTAGTTGGTAGAATCATATGCATTAGGATATATATATATGTTAGTTGCATCATGAAAGTAGTTTGCATGTTAGAAAATTTTGCGAAACCGTCTACTTGGGAAGCTCGACAAGTGTATATAGGCCCTAGTAGATGCTTTTTCTTCTTAAGACTTTGCTTGTTAGAATACTTGTAAAACACCCTAAGATGTGTCATGCTAGTATCCTTTGACCCATGGATTAAGGCCTAGTCAAGAGTACCTTGTGGTGTGATAACTCCTTGGCTACCGTTTATTCCAAGGTGACCCTTGAAACCATGCAACCATCATTCATCCATGTTCTACCATTTTTGTCATCAAAGGGAATGGGCACAAAAATTTTTCAAATTTGAGTTCAAGAAATGAAATGAAAAGTGAAAGAAAGTTTGTAAAATGCATCAAATGAAAAGAGGAGCAAAAATAGACTCCTAATGCTTCAAATATAAGGCACCCTCACTACATATGGGGTGACTTTGAAAATGTTCAAAAAGAAAAATGCAAAAAAGTTGAAAGTTGTCAAGTGTTGAATTGCCAAAAATCAAAAGAAATGGCAAAGAAAGTGTTCTCAAATGTTATATGCCACAACAAATTGGGGGGGGGAACAAAAAAACAAAAGCAAACTCCCAAATGAAACTCAAATTCTATCGATCCCTTTATCCATCGTATCCATTTTTGTGCATGGTAGAGAGGGGATGACCCTTCTTCTTGTCTAGGCAAGAAGGGGAATTCCGCGATCCTTCAGTGTTTCTAACCTCATAGGGAGTCTATTCTTGACAAAACCATTTAACGATTGAGGACAAAGGTACCCTAGCTTGACACAACTTGGAGGTGATTTATTGGTATCCTTCTAGGCTTAGTAGTTTGAAGAAATTGCATCTATAAAGGATTGTGTAACCTTGAATTGCTTCCCTTGTAGATAATTTCAGCCACTTAGATGAGGAAAGTGGCTATTCTTGGATGTGTCGCCATTTTGACAAGACCCACCTTGCCTTGCAAGAAGGCATCCTACCTCATGGTTGTCTTGTTGTGAGTTGAAGGGATGGAGTGAGACCCGCTAATTTTCTCATATCGGCTATGCTATTAGGTTAGTTTAAATAACGGTCCTAGTCTTTGTCATCTCTTTACTCAGGACGAGCAAAGGTTCGGTTTGGGGATATTTGATATGACCATTATTTGAGCATATTTAGTCCCCGAATAAGCCTTGTTTCCATGCTTTTTAGTGCATATTTGGGTCATTTATTGTCTTTAGTCCTTTGTTTTGCATATTCTTTGAGGTTTTGATCCCTTGGTAGGAAAGGAGTTCAAACATTACATTTTCATGGCAAAATGGAGCTACATTGATTGAATTCAATGACCAAGCATCAAAGAGAAGACAAGACTAGAAGTCTTTTGTACATATTATATTAGATGGGCAATGATGAGAAAAGATCCTTGCATCCCCGACGAAATCCTCAAGGATTTTATGAAGGAAAAGGAAGAAAAGAAGAAGGGAAGAAGCTGATCAAGAATCCGAGCGGATTGCCTACTCGACGCCCGTCCAGCACAAGGAATCCGAGCGTCTTCCTCAGAAGGACGCTCGTCCAAAACCACCATAATCCGCCCGTCCACCCTGCAAATCCGCTCGTCCAAAAGACCCACAACCGCTCGTCCTGTGCCCTGGATGCTCGGATTGTGTTACAGCTATTCCGTTTTCTACTTGCTCTATGAAGGATGCGCATACCTCGGGAAAGACTAGCAAAAAGGAGACTCGCATATTTTTCTGAGAGGAGCGATTCCTCAAGGACTTAATCGTCATTTAAGCCCTCAGTAAACCCTAATTTGTGTACCTAATCCCCACTATAAATACCCTATTAGTCTAATTAGATAATCATGTTCTTCTTAGCAATCTCTAGTGTAGTTTATATCATTCCAATCTCTCTTTAATCTGGTAATCAACTTTTAATCAAGTCTTAATACAAATCTCATTTTCTTAATCTCTCTTTTGTTCATCTTTCATTTTGGGTAATTGAAGATTATTTGGGTTATTATTGGGAGATTGACAACCTTTCAATCAATCATAAAGTACTTCTATTATTCTTTGCTTTATTATTGGAATCATTAGTAGGTATAATTCTCTTAATTCCTTTTTAATTATTGTTAATTATCTTCATTTATTTATCATGTTTCACTTTGTTGGTATGATTGACAACCTTGCTAGCATGTTCAACATGATAATGAGTGAGTAGTTTCCTTAGCTAGGGTTAATGGGTAATTAGGGGAAACCAACATGGGGGATGATTCATGATTAAATTAATATGTTTTCATACTTTATTTGCTTGCTTGTTGTGATCTCAACATATGCACATGTTATGTTTGATGAAATGCGAGCCTATGAATCCTTGCATTTTTTACCCATCACCTATCTTTTCAATGAGACTTGTAAGATATAAACCAACTCGAGTCTCATTAGTCCATGCATATAGTTGAGTAGGGAAGATTAAGTCGACTTGTAGGTGTTGTACAATCTAATCGATTCGGCTCCGGGACCCAAACTTTCTTAGGATTGTAAGATATAAACCAACTCGATCCATCACAACAATAATATCTTGCTTATAATTTGAGAATATGTTTGTATGATCAATTCCCATGAATCCCCTATGACCCCATGACACCCTAATGCCTTTTATCAATTGTTTACACCCATTTTTAATCATCTTGCTTGTTTACTTTCATTGCTATTTAGTTTAGTGATCTTCTTTTCAAACCCCAAATTGTGACACCCCTAGACACCGCTAGTTGCAATTGAAAATCTCACTTCAATACCCGTCCCTTGGGATCCGACCTTTACTTGCCTCTTTACTAATAGTAGAGCTGTTTGTGGAGTTATAAATATTGTTTTGGCTAGGTGTTCCTAACGACATGTACCGAAAACTAAACCTCTCAAAGAGGGCTCGACCACCTATTTTCTAACGTTCATTACAAGCTCTTGCTTCGTAAAATTATTCTTTTACATTTATTCGAACTACGCACAGGGTTTGATATCATTTTTAATGAATACGTAGGCAATCCTTCGAAGGATACAACCCATTATTTTAAATGTAAATAGAAGAACATTTGCATTTTCATTTGAAATTCGACAAGGATAATAAAAGGAAATTATAATAGTTTCTTAACTAATAAATCTTTTATTCATTTGTTCCATAAATAATAATAATATGCCAAATAATATAAATGCTGAAAATAAATGCTAGGATAGGATTCTAAAAACTCCGCCGTTTATTACAATTTAAATAATAATAATAATAATAATAATAAATAATAATACGACTAAGGCTATTCTTCCATCTTCCCTTTGCCAAAACAGGTCCGAAAAAGTACAAAACGAAGTCCAAATGTACAAGTATATACAAGACGATCAACAACAAAAAAAGAAAAAGCGGCTACCCCTGGTCGCCACCCAGCTCAGCTACGGTCGCCTCGAGGGCAGCGATCTCAGTGTCTCTGACCTCCAACTCCCTCAACAAGCGAGTTGTCTCCTCTCGGGACTGCGCCAGCTCGCGCTCTCTCTGCAAGTAACAAAGAAATGCCTCATTTCAGTCTTTTCATTCAACAGTTTCAAAACAAATACGAGAAATTGCGACAAAATTTGAAATGAAATAAAGAGAATGAGAGGTTCATACCTGTTGCCCTCGACTGCCCACAAGGGCCTCGATGGCCGTGGCCCGTAGCCGGTTGCCCATCCTCCACAACGTCACGTGCTGAGACAGCGCCACCTGCATTTGAATGACAAAAGGGTTTTCAGAAAAGAACAAATGCATTCCTTTGTGATAAAAACAACAAAATACAACCGAAGCTGGGGGCTTACCCTCCTCACTAAGTGCTGCCACTCCTCCAGGCCAGCATCCGTCACCTCCTCGCCGAAGTCAGCGATCTCCGAGATCGTCGTCATCCCCGCCGCATCGGTGTACTCAAATGTCTCTGGGTACGCTGGGGGCTCGACACCTGCCACCTCGATCTCCTGCAAGTTGCAATTAGTTCTTTATTTGACGATCGTTCGTCATTGGTCAAATCAATTCAAAAAGAAAAGTAAAAATACTTACCACGATCGGCCAGAACGCCAGCCTCTAGCGAACAAACTGAGAGTACTCCTCACCAGGAAGGAGAAGGGCGTCACCACTAGAGTCCGCCAAGTCAGACTCTCTCTCAGCGTCAGAAGGCTCCCTAAACATCGTCCGTGGAGGATCGATGGGAACCGTGAAAGTGTCACGAGAGCACTGACGAGTCAAACGCTCGCCCAAGTACCAGACAGGTCCCATGGACGTCCTCAGCAACAGTCGACTCGAGCTCCTAGGTCGAAGGACCTCAGCCACGAAGGCTGGAGCATCAGGGTAGTCCACCTAGGGTCTAGGCACCCACTAAAACAAGAAAACAAAGGGCCATTCCTATGATCGGCTCTAAGCAGGAAGGGGGGTCATTCTTATGATCACCTCTAAATGAAATAAATAAAGGAAAAACAATCAAAGGTACTTATATCCTCCAACTTCAGGGCATTCACGCCCCGTCGACAAACGTCGTAAGAAGAGCACTGGCTCTTCCTAAGGCACACCACCCAGTCTCTCACGACAGGGTACGCCCTCGACTCCGGCTCCGCCTCTTGGGCGCGAAGCCCGGAAAGTAAGAGTACACCCATGCCTGCAAATAAGATAATCTTTTGTTATTGATCATTCAATAGAAATAAAAGAGGTAAAAGAAAATATATGAACAAATAATGATCTTTCATAATGTAACATAGAGGTTCATACCTCCAACAACAGTCCATGACCGATGAGGCCGTGAATTTGAAATGAGGGCGCCTACTCACCCAAAATCTAGCATTGGCTGGGGCTCCCAACACTTATACACCAGGTTCATTTTCATTTTGACACCCTATATTCATTTGGTTCATTGGTTCAAGTTCTAAAATCGTCGGCTCTGATACCACTTTGTAACAACCCCGGACACCAGGACGCCTTACCAAGGACCATCCCAGTGTATGAAGGTGTTACCATCTTGGTCACCCGAGGTAGTAGATCAAATAGACAATAAAAGAACATTTATAATTAATTACTTAACATTTTATAACCACGGTACAAAACTGAATACAAGTGATAATTATGACAGCTAAAGAACTCATGCGTCTGAACACCTATGCCGGTAGCGTGGTGACTCGATTCCCTCCATGCCCAACAGCAACAACCAACTGTACCTGCTAAGCCAACTGCTCACCATCCCTGAATGGATCACCACAGTTTTGAAAACATAACACGGGGTCAGTTACTGAGCAATTAAGATAAGACAAGTGCGATAAGTAACCAGCTGATCATCCTCCAACCCCAGTCTCCCGATCTCACACAGTAACCGACTACACACCGAGGTGTATAGCCCTGCCAGACTACCCATCGCAACCGGTATCCACGCCGCCAGTGGGGGACCCCAGCCAATCCCCACCAAAATCCCGCACATCAACGAGCGAAAACCCTGTCCCTTAATGTGCACATCCCCTCCCGTGACGGGTTCCACGGAGGGCGAACTAGGGCATGAAGCCACTCCCGCAAGTGACTCCACCACAACCATCACAACATCATCACAACCACCACCACCACACCAACACTCCGATGATCAGCAGAGAACGGTAAAACACAATACAATCACATTCTTAAATCAATTAACAGTAACTGAGTAGGGAAACCCTACCTTATCGCCAACCATGAAAATGCATCCACAAACAGCCAAGCAAGACTCCGAGACGCATCCTACAACGATGACCACATCCTATTATACAACTACTCCCAACAATCTACTAAAGGAGACAATAAAACAGTGACTTACCTATTAACGTGGACCGACGGTGACACGGACGAAGACCACGCACACATCCTTCCTATGCAAACCCCGTCCTTCACATGGTTGAGGTGTAGGCTACATATAAGAGAGTGTATAGAGGTAGGGGTGATAGGTGAGAGAGGTAGGCTAGGGTTAGAGGAAGAGGAACTGTCGAAAAAATGAGAAATTAAATGAATCTTGCGAACTTGCGTTTTTATATCGACGCGTCAACAGCAACCATACTCAGTCGAGTACTACCATACTCGGCCGAGTAGGCTCTACTCGGTCGAGTACACACAATACTCGGCTGAGTAGTCCCTGTTAGGTCGAGCAAACACTTTCGTAAAGTACATATCCTAACCTAGTCCCTCACCTATCTCTTCCTAAGGTCTTTCCCGGTCAAAGGGTCGGTCAAAAGAGTCCTTAAACATCATGGGTATTACAGTCTTTCCCCCTTAAAAGGAACTTCCTCCCTGAAGTTCAGCCCACACATATACCACCACAAGACACTCAATTCCAACTACCACGATTACGAAACTCACGATCCTATTGGGCACACATATATGTATATATCATTCAATTATAATTTTCTTGTCAATTATCACCATTTTTTTTAACTCATTACACAACGTCGGAAAGATGAACATAGAAGACAGGCATATATGTAAAGAAGGCTAAACACTCAAAACCTTAATTTAACTTTTTTTATATGGACTTTTGTATCGCGATATGTTATCTACCCCTCTAAAAAGGAACTTCGTCCTCGAAGTTCAGTGCACCCAACGACAATGATTACCCGTAGTTAGATACTATTACAGATCATACATTTAGTATACAACTCAACACAACTCTACTCATAATCCACAACTATCCTACGACTACTAAGCAAGAGAAGATGCATACATACATTCTACTAAAAGAGCCACACAAGCATGAAAAATCATGATACCATTGTCATCTCAACCCAAGCACAAGACGTAGTAATGTTACCGCTACACCTGAACAAGGTACTCCACACGGGGGACGTGTGGATAAAAGAAAGTTAACATAGTACACACAAGAGTAAAGAACTAAACATAAGAAGCTAAAACGTATTGCCTTACCATATCACGCAATACCCTGATACTCAGCCGAGTATGAGGGATCACTCGGTCGAGCTAGCTTTACTTGGTCAAATATAAGAGTCTACTCGGCCGAGTAAGCTCTACTCGGTCGAGTATTCTTTATACTCGGTCGAGTTTTCACGGGCAGAGAGTGATTTTAGCAATGAAACACAATTCCACCAACAAACTAACCTGTAACAAGTCATGAGTGTCATACTTAAAGGCATGTCCAAGTCTACTAAATCACCACCATAGTGTACAAAAACAAGTAACGGCCTTAAGGCCAAGTACAGTCATCCGAAATAAAAGTGCACAATAAGAAACGATAAATATCCATCCACAACTGAAACAAGTCTAGACAAAATAAGAAAATCACTGATATGGACCCTCATCCATCTCATCATCGCCGCCTGCACCTGAAGCTCCGGCTCCCGAAGTACTAGCTCCCTGATAACCCACTGCTGAGTAATCTCCTCCTCCTAGCTGGCTGCCATAGTTGGCTCCCCACAGTCCCGCGAGGCAGCCAAACTCGGTCTCCTCAGGTGGCCTCCAAAAGCTGGGGTCAACTCCATAGCTATAGAAGACACCCGTGTCTACTCCGGGTCCTCTCCACCAGACGGGCTGTGTTAGCTCAGTCCCTATGCCCTGATTATGGGCCATCTCATGCATGTTGTGGAGCACCAAGGTGGTGGAGATCCGCTCAGTCAAGTCGCTAACCTGCATCCTAGGGTCATGCACTGTGGGGTAGGGCGATTACTGCTATGGGTAGTAGCTCGACATGGAGTAAAAGGGCTCGGTCTCGACTGGATCCACTCTAGGCTGTCTAACTCTACGGCACTCACGAGGTGGGGGAGAAGCCTGCTGTCCCTCAGATGCCGCTGAAGGCTCAGGTAAGTCCAGGATAATGATGGGGTCGATCAAATAATACTGATGTCCTGGTCTAGGTATCCCACCCATGGGCTCCCACTCAGCTAAGTGGTCAACCACAAGGAGGCGTGCGGGGTCAGGAAGTACCATCCACAATGATCCCCTCACCCTTCAGGCATAAAACCCATCATCCATCTTCCGCAACCACCTGTTGTTACACCAATACTTGGCGTTCATGGTCGGCACGGCCTCAAATAGCTCGTCCCCCGATGGAGGTGGAGCCTCAAAGTCAGTCAGGTGCTGGGCTAAGCGGGTCAATATGGCCCCGCAAGCAATGTGACAGTTCGGGGACTCTGCCATATGATCCAAGCTAGCACAAACCACCCCCGGAGCGCTATAGTAAAAGGGCTTCCTACGGTGCAGGTTCAGGTAAGACATCAACAACATAACCTCATGAGAATTAAGTTTGCTCACATCATCTCTCAAGTACAAAAGACAGGTCATCATCCTAAGGAACATACGGAGGGACACGTGTTGAACATCATTAATCATCATAGCACTAGCACTAAGAGCAGGTCGGCCAGTCAAGTAAGGAAGGTAAAGAGGTGCACCACTATTCTTAGCTACATCACTAAGATACCCCGTCCCCTCTGCCTCTAGGCCCCGGTGGCCATCAAAATCATCCAAAGTCAACTCATGGTCTTCGTTCATGAGGCGAAAAGAGACCGTCTTCTCCTTTGCATTATAAACAAACGAGCTCAAAAACTCCAGCGTCAAATGAGGGTAGGACTTCTTTCTCGGGTGATACAACCCCTCCATTCCCAAGGTCTCAAATATATGGGTTATGTCTTCCTTAATCCCTAAGGTCTCCAAAATCACGGGGTTCACACACCGAGTAGATCGAAAAGGACGACTCATCAAAGCTATGAAGGCCTTACGCTGCTTGAAATCGGAAACGATTACCGATGGATAAGCCTCCACCGGTGGAACAACAGGTTCTTGGCTGGATTGACCCATCTCAAATTGAACATTGGCACGGGTCCTCTTGTTTGTGTTGGCTCTTGTTTTCGGCATACTTGAATGAAGTTTTGGCAAGCAAAGAGGGAACAATCCACCAACAACCACCTAGAAATCACCCAAGGGTTTGAGAGACAAGTGATATGGAGTTTTAGAGGAGGAAAGAAAAGGATGTTGGAGGCGGAAATGAGAAAGAAAGGGGGAATATAGGGTTTTTAGAACAACCTGGCTGAGTCACGATAAAAACGTACTGAGTCGAGTATTGGGCATACTCGGCCGAGTATGGACTACTCGGTCGAGTATTCTGAATACTCGGTCGAGTGTTCGAGATCAGTAGCGATTCGTAATCTGAAAAAATGGGCACTCGGTCGAGTGCTAGTATACTCGGCCGAGTGTGGCTTACTCGGTCGAGTATGCTTCTATACTCGGTCGAGTGTCACAGAACAGAAACGGAATTCGAATTTATTGGGCCTGCAAAACAAGTAACAATGTTCGGAGTTCCGTACAATCGGGCTCGTCACCATTAGAACTTATTTCTACCACATAAACACGTATCGTACACGAAACCATTACCCAATCAACCAACATTCCACCTACGTTCCTTACCTCAACCACTGTGACAATTATGTCACAATCCAATCATGGATAATATAAAGGTTACAAGTCTAAACTAGCTACATACCTGCAAAGGTCGGTTTATAACGCTACAACATCACAATTTCCACAATTCATCCTATACTCCCACTAATCAAGACATTCATGTAACATTAACCACCGTATGATGCAACAATTATCAAAGAAGCCATTCAACTTAACCTCGCCATACACAAAAAAAAGTTCCACATTTCATCAATCATAATTTTACTCACCACTCAGCAACCATTCTAACCAATTCAAGACTTCATCATTACCATCGTTACTGCATGCAAAACGCACATTGGTACATGTGATACGATTAACATACATACTTAGAAAACACTCTTCAAGCAACTACTCCTATCGACTACCCTTTCCCAGTGGCTGGCTTAAGCACGATGGGGCCGTGAATATGAAATGAGGGCGCCTACTCACCCAAAATCTAGCATTGGCTGGGGCTCCCAACGCTTATACACCAGGTTCATTTTAATTTTGACACACTATATTCATTTGGTTCATTGGTTCAGGTTCCAAAATCGTCGGCTCTGATACCACTTTGTAACACCCCCGGACACCAGGACGCCTTACCAAGGACCATCCCAGTGTATGAAGGTGTTACCATCTTGGTCACCCGAGGTAGTAGATCAAATAGACAATAAAAGAACATTTATAATTAATTACTTAACACTTTATAACCACGGTACAAAACTGAATACAAGTGATAATTATGACAGCTAAAGAACTCATGCGTCTGAACACATATGCCGGTAGCGTGGTGACTCGATTCCCTCCATGCCCAACAGCAACAACCAACTGTACCTGCTAAGCCAACTGCTCACCATCCCCGAATGGATCACCACAGTTTTGAAAACATAACACGGGGTCAGTTACTGAGCAATTAAAATAAGACAAGTACGATAAGTAACTAGCTGATCATCCTCCAACCCCGGTCTCCCGATCTCACACAGTAACCGACTACACACCGAGGTGTGTAGCCCTACCAGACTACTCATCGCAACAGGTAGCCGACGCCGCCAGTGGGGGACCGCAGCCAATCCCCACCAAAATCCCGCTCATCAACGAGCAATAACCCTGTCCCTTAATGTGCACATCCCCTCCCGTGACGGGTTCCTTGGAGGGCGAACTAGGGCGTGAAGCCACTCCCGCAAGTGACTCCACCACAACCATCACAACATCGTCACAACCACCACCACCACACCAACACTCCGATGATCATCAGAGAACAGTAAAACACAATACAATCACATTCTTAAATCAATTAACAGTAATTGAGTAGGGAAACCCTATCTTATCGTCAACTATGAAAATACATCCACAAACAGTCAAGCAAGACTCCGAGACGCATCCTACAATGATGACCACATCCTATTAAACAACTACTCCCAACAATCTACTGAAGGAGACAATAAAACAGCGACTTACCTAATAACGTGGACCGACGGTGACACGGACGACGACCACACACACATCCTTCATATGTAAACCCCATCCTGCACATGGTTGAGGTGTAGGCTACATATAAGAGAGTGTATGGAGGTAGGGGTGATAGGTGAGAGAGGTAGGCTAGGGTTAGAGGAAGAGGAACTGTCGAAAAAATGTGAAATGAAATGAATCTTGCAAACTTGCATTTTTATATCGACGCGTCAACAGCAGCCATACTCAGTTGAGTACTACCATACTCGGCCGAGTAGGCTCTACTTGGTCGAGTACACACAATACTCAGCCGAGTAGTCCCTGCTAGGTCGACCAAACACTCTCGTAAAGTACATATCCTAACCTAGTCCCTTATCTATCTCTTCCTAAGGTCTTTCCTGGTCAAAGGGTCGGTCAAAAGAGTCTAAACATCAAGGGTATTACAGTGTCCCAGTACCGGTCAAGGAAAGCTCGAATCAGGTAAAGGTTAGCCCGAATCTTCCTTTCCTGATCGCCCTCCATGCTCCCACCAAGGCTCCGAAGGCTCCCAACTCAATGATGGCCTTCTCCTCCTCCGACACTCTCTCGTAGGCGTCCATCATCGTAGTGTATCCAAAAAAGGACCTCATGTTCCCGGCATCCTGCGTCAATTTGAAAAAAATGTTATCTTTAGCACGAAGAAATGAGAAATGAAACGTTAAACAAATAAATAAAGGTAAATAGGAAGTGACAAGTTCGAGATTTACCAAACTCCTTGCCGTCCTGTAGGACAGGTGGCTCTCTGCTGCCCAAATGAGATGTCTGCCATCCCATTTTCAGCCCACTCAGGTGCCCCACTAGCTGGCGACCACCTCTTTCAACATTGGCCCGCCTCGGGACCTCCTTAGCCCCCTCCTGTACCACATTCTCTCTCTCATCTCCTACAAGAGCGAGAGAAGAGTCGAAGTCCACGACCATGGGAGCCCTCCCCGACGTAGAAGGAATGTCACCTGCAAAATTAAGGTAGGATAGGTGATGTGACTCTTAATTGCACACATTTAGTCCTCTAATTGAGCCTATTTTGCATACTATTATAACATTCCATAGCCATTTTATCCGTCAAATGCTTTCTATTTTGCTTTCCTAGTGCATTTCGTATGTTTTGTAGGAAAGAAGATAATTAGGCGGAAATTCCCGTCTCCCATGCATATTTAGAAGCTTTTTGATGATATTGGATGGAATAGTATGAATAGGAGGCAAGAATGATGACCAAGGATGTAGGAATAATGAGTAGATAGAAGGATCGTGGGCTTAAACGTAAGGATGACGAGAAGGAAGCCATTGCAAGAAGAAATTACTCGGAACCTAAACCAAGAGTTTCTCCTTTGGCTCTGAAAGTATGCTAGATGAAACGGCGTCGAAAAATCAAGTGGACTAGGCTTTTGAATCACTCCAATAGGAGTCCTGATGAGGAAATGACGTCCGTTTTACAATCCGAGCTCAAATAAACAAACTGGCCGCCAATCCGAGCGTCCCCGTAAGAAGACGCTCGTCTCCTGCTGAAAGACGCTCGTCTTGAAGCCTTAGGATCCGAGTGTCTCCTCTAATGATCTGCTCGGATCTCGGAATAGGGAACCCGTGCCTATTCTCAAGACGCTCGTCCCGTGCCAGGACTAGCAACGTGATATGCGCATCTCTTTCGAGAGGAGCATTTCCCTACTCAACACTTAGCAATGCTATTTACTAATCTACCCTTGCTTAACCTAATGATGTACCACTATATATACTCTATTTGTAATAATCAAAGGATAAAGTTTCCTTAGATTGGATAAAATCCTTCCTTAGATTAGATTAAGCTTTCATTAGGAGTAGATTAGAATAGATTATTCTTTAATCTTTTCACAAATCACACATTAATCTTTCCTTAATTATTGTTCAAGTTTATTATTGGGTAATTCATGTTTATTATTGGGTAATTGAAGATTATTGGGTTATTATTGGAGAATTAACAACTCTTCATCAATCAATCAATTCTTTTCTTTTATTCTTTACTTTATTATTTGGAATCATCTTCATAGGTATAATTATCTTTCACCCTTGTTTAATTATTGTTAATCACATCATTTATTCATAATGTTTTGCTTTGTTAGTATGATTGACAACCTTATTAACATGTTAAACTTGATAATGAGTGAGTAGTTTCCTTAGCTAGGGTTAATGGGTAATTAGGGGAAACAAACATGGGGAATGATTCATGCTTAATCTAATATGTTTTCATAATTAATTTGCTTGCTTGTTGTGATTTCAACTTATGCACATGTTATGTTTGATGAAATGCCAGCCTATGAATCCTTGCATTTTTTACCCATCACTTATCTTTTCAATGGGACTTGTAAGACATAAACCAACTCGAGTCTCATTAGACCATGCATATAATTAAATAGGAAGGACTAAGTCGACTTGTAGGTGTTGTAAAATCTAATCGATTCGGCTCCGGGACCCAAACCTTCTTAGGGATTGTAAGATATACACTAACTCGATCATATCACAACAATAAGTGCTTGCATCTAGTAGAGTATATGTTTGTATGATAAACTCCCATGAATCCTCTATGAACTCATGATATCCTAGCACTTTTAGTCATTTGTTTACATCTCTTAATTTATTGTTTGTTTTACTTTATTACTTTCATTAGTTTAGAACACAACTACAAACCCAAACAAATTGTGACACTAGCATAAATTGAGATAAATAGACTTAGAACCCAAAGCACACCATCCCATGAATCGACATCGACTTAACCACTAACTAGTTGTTTGTTGAGAATATAAATGTGTTTGATTAGGAGACACGACGACAATCTCACCCGTCAAAATGGCGCCGTTGCCGGGGATGGTGTTATGTGATTTAGTTCTTACTTGTTTGTCTATTTTTATTTGTGCTTTAACCTTGAGGATCTTGTTCCTCAAGGTTCGCTCTTACCGTTTTATTGTAGTTTCCATGCTTGTAGTTGTTTCCTTGTCTTAGCTATGATGGCTCAAGACTTGACATATGGAGTATGTGGTGGATCTTTTGAGTGTGACTATGGGTATGGGGAGTTTGAGGAGCAAGTAAAAACAAACCTACCTTACTACTCATACAATGAAAATCCTAACTACTACCCCAATTTTTCCCACCAAAATCACCACACCCAATATCAACAACAACCACCCACCCAAAACTCACTTTACAACCAATTCCAAATGCCACAATATGAGTACTTTCACACCCAGCCACAACAAAAAGATGAGCCCAACTTTGACATTCAAGATATGGTTCTCCAAATGATGGGAGACCAATAAAATTTCTTCACACAAATTCTAGAGGAGAGCCAAAATAGGAACAATGTTCTCCAAAGCATTGTTACCCATGGTGAGGAGTTGGAAATTCGAATTGCCCAAATGAAAGCAACCCAAGAAACAATTCAAGCAAACACTCCCCACCAATCCTTGAGCATTGAACATGAATGTGAATTTGAGGTAATGACCTTTGATGAAGAAGATGTGAAGTGGGAAGAGCCAATCTCCTTGAGCCCTTGTGAGTATAAAAGTGTGGTATTTGATGAGGAAGATATGAGGTTGAGTAAGCCAAATACTCTTAGCCTTTGTGAGTATGAGGGTGTGACTTTTGATGTGGACATTAAGGTGTTGGAGAAAGAGTTAATGAAGAAGAATGAAGCCCCTATCTATGATTCGTATGAAGATAGCGATGATGACAAGCCTATGGAAGGAGCTTATGCGGAATATGTGTCTTGCAAGGACTTATGGAATGAAGAAGAGGAATGGAGTTGTGATATTGCCTCACTTGAGGACCCCATCCTTGAGAAGTTTGAGGTATGCTTCCATGAGGAAGATGAATGTCTCTTTCCTATTGACCATGAAGACCTTTTCGCACCCACCATGGAACCTATGATTGTTGGAGATAATATGGTGGACCTTCTCCAAAAGGTCAAAACATCATATAAAGGGTACTTGGTGGAAAAGCTCAAGAACAAACTTGTAAATGAACTTGCTTGTGGAAATTTGGCACCCACAACATCAATTCCTAAGGTATCCGGTCATCAATGTTATGAGAATTCTCCTTCTACTCTTGAAGGATTGATAAATCTGAATGCTATCATCATCACAAAAATTGAAGGAGAAGGTGGTGAGTGGAAGTCTCCGGACGAATATGAACCATACTTCATACCTTATGTTGACAAGAATCATGGGTTTGCCGGTTTGAAGCAGTGCAAAGACTCAAGTGCGAAGGGGAAGGTGAAAGATAGAGTAAGTGACAAACTCTCTTGGCCAAGTTTTATTTTGAATTGGAACAAACCGTATTCATGCTTATTTGAAGATTGTGCTCAAGCTTTTGACCGATTATTAAGAGCATTGAGCAATATGGACAACATTAATAACCATGGCAATAAGGAATGAGTTTGGTGGAGTCCTCCCTCAAACCACCATTTGTAAGATATCCTTTCCTTTTACTTTGCATACATTTACACTTGCATTTAGTTATATACATATACATTTAGCGTGCATTTGTATTATATTTAATATTGCATTTACATTAGTTAGTTCATATAGTATAGTTGCATTGTAATATATCTCACATAATTCATGTAGATAGTTGCATATAGACTAGAATTCATACATAGTCACTAATGACCAAACCTATTCATTTCTACACTAGAAATAGTGTTTAAATCGATTTGGGGAGGTTTGATCATAGGTGACCATAGCTCAATAGAAAACATGCATCATATAGTATAATTTAGATTGCATTCATTTGTTATATATGTCATATAGAATCACATTTAGTTAGAGCATGCATTCATTCATATCATATCATTGCATTTGTACTTTTATTTCCATAAAAACTTTAAAAATCTAAAAACATGTATTTCTTTTTCATTCTTATTCCTACATTTATATTGGGGACAATGTACAAAATAAAGTGGGGGATGGGAATTTATATTCCAAAATGATAAAAATTGAAAATTTTTGAAAAATACAAAAACATGTCCTTTTTATTTCATAAACATAAAAACCATAAAAATTTGAAAAATCGAAAAACCAAAAACATGTTTATTCCTTTTTAGTTTAGAATTGTATATATTATATATACTTGTTTGTTTGCTTGTTTGTTCATCCTTTTTCACATTGATCGACTACACCACATCCGAGACATGAGGATATTGAAGACCGTATGGTATGATCTTTTCAATCTCCTTTTTCCTCTTTATGCTAATGACTATGTGGCTTTATTTTGTTTGATGCGGTATGAAACAATGTGATTATAGGAATTGCATTTAGATTATATGGCATACTAGTTGGTAGAAGCATATGCATTAGGATGTATAAATGTTAGTTGCATCATCGCATATAGTTGCATTTAGGAAAATTTTGTGAAAGCATCTATTTGGGAAACTTGACAAGTGTATATAGGCCCTTGTAGATACTTTTTTCTTCTTGAGACTTTGCTCACTAGAATACTTGTAAAACACCCTAGGATGTGTCATGCTAGTATCCTTTGACCCATGGATTAAGGCCTAGTCAAGAGTACCTTGTGGTGTGATAACTCCTTGGCTACCGTTTTTTCCAAGGTGACCCTTGAAATCATGCAACCATCATCCATATTCTACCACATTTTTGTCATCAAAAAGGGAATGGGCACAAAAATTGTTCAAATTTGAGTTCAAGAAATGAAAAGAAAAAGTTTGCAATTGCATCAAAAGAAAAGAGGAATAACAAAAATGAAAACTCCTATGCTTCAAATACAAGCACCCTCACTACAAATGGGGTAGATTTGAAAAATGTTCAAAAATAAATGCAAAAAGTTGAAATTGTCAAGTGTTGAAAATGCCAAACATCAAAGAAATGGCAAAAAGAAAGTGTTCTCAAATGTCAAATGCCACAAGAAATTGGGGGAATAACAACAACAAAAGCAAACTCCCATATGAAACTCAAAACATATTGATCCCTTTTTCCATCGAATCCACTTTTGTGCATGGTAGAGAGGGGACGACCCTTCGTCTTGTCTAGGCAAGAAGGGTAATTCCGCGATCCTCCAGTATTTCTAACACCATAGGGAGTCTACCTTTGACGAAAGCATTTAACAATTGAGGACAAAGGTACCCTAGCTTGATACAACTTGGAGGTGATTTATTAGTATCCTCCTAGGCTTAGTAACTTGAATAAATTGTATCTATAATGGAATGTGTACCCTTAAATTGCTTCCCTTATAGATAACTTCCGCCACTTAGATGAGGAAAGTGGCTATTCTTTTGTAGATGCATCTATTACTTGTTTTGTGTGCTTAATTCTTGGATGTATCGCCATTTTGGCAAGCTCCACCTTGCCTTGCAAAAAGGCATCCTACCTCATGGTTGTCTTGTTGTGAGTTGAAGGGGCGGAGTGAGACCCGCTAATTGTCTCACATCGGTTATATTAGTAGGATAGTTTAAATAAAGGTCTAGTTTTAGTCACCTCTTTACTCGGGATGAGTAAAGGTTCGGTTTAGGGATATTTGATTTGACTCTTATTGCGCACATTTATTCATCTAATTGAGCCTATTTTTCATACTATTATAACATTCCATAGCCATTGTATCCGTCATATGCTTTCTATTTTGCTTTCCTAGTGCATTTCGTATGTTTTGTAGGAAAGAAGATAATTAGGCGGAAATTCACGTCTCCCGTGCATATTTAGAAGCTTTTTGACGATATTGGATGGACTAGTATGAAGTGGAGGCAAGAATAATGACCAAGGATGTAGGAATAAAGAGTATATAGAAGGATCGTAGGCTTAAAAGCAAGGATGACGAGAAGGAAGCCATTACAAGAAGAAATTGCTCGGAACCCAAACCAATAGTTGCTTATTTGGCTCTTAAAGTATGCTATATGAAACGGAATTGAAAAACCAAGTGGTCTAGGCATTTGAATCACTCGAATAGGAGTCCGGATGAGGAAATGACGTCCGTTTTACAATCCGAGCTCAAATAAACAAACTGGCCGCCAATCCGAACGTCCCCGTAAGAAGACGCTCATCTCCTGCGGAAAGAAGCTCGTCTCCTGCGGAAAGACGCTCGTCTCCTACTCAAGACGCTCGTCTTGAAGCCTTAGGATCCGAGCGTCTCCTCTAATGATCCGCTCGTATCTCGGTACAGGGAACCCGTGCCTATTCTCAAGACGCTCGTCCCGTGCCAGGAGTAGCGACGTGATATGCGCATCTCCTTCGAGAGGAGCATTTCCCTACTCAACACTTAGAAATGCTATTTATCAATCTACCCTTGCTTAACCTAATGATGTACCACTATATATACTCCGTTTGTAATAATCAAAGGATAAAGTTCCTTAGATTGGATAAAATCCTTCCTAAGATTAGATTAAGCTTTCATTAGGAGTAGATTAGAATAGATTACTCTTTAATCTTTTCACAAATCACACATTAATCTTTCCTTAATTATTGTTCAAGTTTATTATTGGATAATTCATGTTTATTATTGGGTAATTGACGATTATTGGGTTATTATTGGAGAACTGAAAACTCTTCATCAATCAATTAAGTTCTCTTCTTTTATTCTTTGCTTTATTATTTGGAATCATCTTCATAGGTATAATTCTATTTCACCCTTGTTTAATTATTGTTAATCACATAATTTACTCATCATGTTTTGCTTTGTGAGTATGATTGACAACCTTATTAACATGTTAAACTTGATAATGAGTGAGTAGTTTTCTTAGCTAGGGTTAATGGGTAATTAGGGGAAACAAACATGGGGAATGATTCATGCTTAATCTAATATGTTTTCATAATTAATTTGCTTGCTTGTTGTGATTTCAACTTATGCACATGTTATGTTTGATGAAATGCGAGCCTATGAATCCTTGCATTTTTTACCCATCACTTATGTTTCAATGAGACTTGTAAGACATAAACCAACTCGAGTCTCATTAGACCATGCATATAGTTGAATAGGAAGGACTAAGTCGACTTGTAGGTGTTGTACAATCTAATCGATTCGGCTCCGTGACCTAAACCTTCTTAGGGATTGTAAGATATACACTAACTCGATCCCATCACAACAATAAGTGCTTGCATCTAGTAGAGAACATGTTTGTATGATCAACTCCCATGAATCCCCTATGAACCCATGATATCCTAGCACTTTTAGTCATTTGTTTACATCTCTTAATTTATTGTTTGTTTTACTTTATTACTTTCATTAGTTTAGAACACAACTACAAACCCAAACAAATTGTGACACTAGCATAAATTGAGATAGATAGACTTAGAACCCAAAGCACACCGTCCCATGGATCGACCTCGACTTAACCACTAACTAGTTGTTTGTTGAGAATATAAATGTGTTTGATTGGGAGACACGACGACAATCTCACCCATCAATAGGCCGCGTTAAGCCACGACGAGCCTGGACAAGGTCATTTCGAGTATTTTCAAGTGTTTCTAAGCCTTAAAGATGGCCGTTTCTCTCCATCTTTGGCCATTCCTTTTGAAACCTGGCCACTCATGTGGAATATTGGGTCAGGTCAAGTCTAAGTTCGAGCCTAGTCACGGGTTTGAGTCGAAAATTCGGCAGCATTTCGCCATAATGGTGATTATGCCCTAGAACAGTGTCCTAAAAAAGCTATTTCAAACCAAAAATCCGACATGATAGGAAGTTTACCCGTTAGACAAGGGTTCTAGAAAACCAAATTTCATCAAAAATGGACAATCCTGGGGGCATTTTCGAAGCAATTTTCGAAACAGCTGAGAAACCGTCTCAAAACCGCTTAAATGTTCAATACTTGACAAAAATTCAAAAAGAATACATGGTTATGTTCCTAACATTGCCAATTATCCATTTCTAATGTCAATTTTATCAAACAAATCCAATAAGGACAAAACTCCCAAATTTTCGAAATAGGGGAGGGGAAACCCTAACTTTTTCGCTCTAATTCAAGCAAAAACAAGAATTAAAAGCAAGAATAAGATGCATACCTCTGTTAGTCCTGATTAATGGAGTAGATTGATCGAAATTTGACGGAAAATGGTTAGAATTTGAGAGCGTTTTAATAGAATTTGTGTTTGGTTATTATGAAATGAAACACGGGTTTTTGCGAGTTTTTCCTCAGACAGGGACGAGCTTAGGAAAGGATGCAGCACCTGCTACGCCTCTTCCAAGAGTCGCAGCAGCTCTTGCTGCGCCTCTTCCCCAGCTTCCCTCCAGCTCAATTTTTAAAAGTTCGTTATAAGTTGGTTATTTGTGGGCCCACCTTTGGTGCGCCTCTTCCCCGACATCCTATATAATATATTTGGTTTTTGGGCATTTATTTTTGTCCGGACCCGTATTTCTATAAAGCAGACTGTGAACCGTTGCAGTATTTTATCTCCCAGCAAAGACCTCTTATTGGGATTTCGCTTGCAACAACGAGCGGATTTCCCACGGTGTTTCGTAGACGTCTTTATCAACATTTCGATACCCTTTTATCCAACGAGATTTCATGACAACTGATTGCACTTCTCGAGAGACGAAGTTCACTTGGAAGCCGACACAAGCAGATTCCCAGAAATGATTCAATCCAGACAGAATCATCAACATATTCCCCGACGAGAGTTCGCTTGGAAGCCCACACAAGCAGATTCCCAGACATGATCCAATTCGGGCAGGATCATCAGCAATTTCTTCCTGCAGTTTCTACCGAAGTCCTGCTGTTCTCAATATTATTCGTTTCAAATGATCCTTTATCCTTTCAGACAACTTTCAGCAACCTTCAGAATCCCTGTGACCCCTAATGCCTTCAGACCTCAAGTTATCTTCAGACCAAAGAGTTTTGTCAAAGCGCCTTCAGTCTCGTTTCACCCAGGGGTGCCTCAGGTATGGTTTCTTCTTATGGCTAGCGAGCTTCCTTACGTAGTCTAATGGACTTTAAACGACCCTCCCCGGATGTCGACAGACTCTAAATTGTTCCCGACGACAGGTCCTTGGCTCAGACCCCTTGAGCCGCCTCGCGTCGCCATAGTCGTCAGGTTGTAATCTTCGATTGACCTGATGGCTATACTTTGAATTTCTCCTTGTCCAAGCCTCAGTCAAAGTTGGGGCTCTGTAGATACCTAATTTCTGCACCTTCCGCCAACCACCCAGTGATGATTGGGCCGCATGTTTGGTACGCGGAACGATTTATGACAATTCGTAAGTTTATCGTCAAGTGATAGCTCAAATACTTGTGTCTACCCCTTGGTCGTCATCTACGCGCCATTACGGTCGTTTTGACAGTAATTAGAGTTCATTTGGAGTCCGGGTCAAAAACCGCTTTATTTTCTAAGAAACCGTTCAAAATGCCGAGTCGGAATGTCCTAGAATATTCCGGGTATTTATTCCATAAATTAAAATTATATCTTTTGGTAAAATATATCTCGAAAATCTTATTTTAAAGAATAAGGAAGTAGACATCCACCGCAATTCCCTAAAAGAAACGCGGAATTCTTTCTTCCGCATGAAGAAACCTCTGGGGAAATGACGCAGCAGATGCGGCGCCTCTTCCCCAGCTCTTTTCTGCGTATTTTCAGATTTTTCCGTGATTTGTTTCCAAAGTTTGAGTCATTCCATAACTCTCCATATTTTTTAGTATAAATAGAGACCTTCGTTCCACATATTTTTCACGCGAGTGTCCGCCCTTCTCTTCTCCCTTTGCATTCTAAGACCGTGCTCTAAGCATTTGACGCCTACGTGCTTGATCAATCAACCACGTAAGCTCAGATCATTATGAGTACCAGTCACGTTGCATGACCGACCAATTTGACCACTACACATCAATCAATTTAATCTAAATCATCTAACGAGGGCACTTTCTACATAAATTCGAGTCGAGCAATCGCAATACGTTAACTTAGTTAATCTCGTTTCGTCAAACATGTAAGTCTGAGGGTGTAAATCCCATCTTTTTTATTGTATTTTATTTATTGTACTAATTAATGTAAGATTTACGTCAAAAGCCTGCTTAAAACCGATTTCTAAAACCATTTCATTAAACTCTTTTTACGGATTAACAGTGGGCAGACGTCGAGAAGAAACGCAGCAACTGTTGCGCCTCTTCGAAGAGTCGCAGCATCTGTTGCGCCTCTTACAGAGGCTGCCGCAGTTCCTGCTTTTCTTCTTCTTCCTCGATTCTCTGTTGATTTCATTCTTTTGTTTTATTTTCTTCTTTTCTTCCTTTTTCCATACATAATACAAATTTTAATATATTCTTAATAAACATCATATTTTATTTACGGTTTAAATCCCTTATAATCGATATTTGCGGGTTTTCGCCATTAAATCAAACCCGGATTTTTAGAGACTAGATTTGTTTATATCAAGTTTCTGAGATTCATCTTTGGTACATATTTTTACCGTTTATTTCTAGTTTGTCACGGCTTTTAACTTGTTTCCGTCTTCATAATTTAACCTAATTAGTCATAATTCGTCTATAATTCATTTTGATCTATTTAAATCATTTTATTGCTTTTATGACAATTTCATATGTTATTAATATGTTAAATCACTTTCATCCGAGTCAAATATTGATAACCAATCATTAAAACTACCAACAAATGTAAACTATCCGCAGTTCTGACTTCACAGCCAGAACTCACCTCAGGAACAGACGCAGTGATAGCTGCGCCTCTTCCAAAGGACGCAACAATGTTGCGCCTGTTCCGGGATGAGTTATGTCTCTGAACTTTCGTTCTCGCTTTGACCTAAATCCTTTAATTACGTAATTAATTGACTATTAGCCATAATATCACCCTTAATCTCTCCATATTTTCTAACCTTATTTATTTTCCTTTCTTTTCTTTAAATTGTCCGTCTTAACTATATTTTTGACGTAAATCAAATTAATCATTGTAATTTATTATTATTTATCGTTATTTTATTTATTGTGGACGTTCATTTTTCACATGTAATTAATTCTAAACCCTAATTCGGCATTAATAAATGCTAATTATTTGTTCACCGACTTAGTCTAATTCTCACATGTTAGGATCAAAACATTGGATGTCGCATTGCATGCATATAATCAACAGCATATCAAGTACAAACGATTTCCCTAATCATTAGTAGAGGCCGCTATCGAGGCGGGCGGGATTAGGTGTTCAGTAAAAGGACTTCCTAATACGTACCCTCACCCCTTACTCCAGATCTCTGTGAACATCCGTGTTCATTGGCATCCATGAGAGTCATTCTAGACATAGGGTAACGAGTTCTTAGTGTTCATGTCACTACTTTGTGTCTTGACATGACACGAGTATTCGAACGGTTCCAATTTCCCATAAAAATTGGTGGCGACTCCACAAATGCAAACGCTTGTCCCAAGCGCCCCCGTGGCCCCCGTGTCCACAAATATTCATATTTTACATGTAATTTTGTTATTCGTAGAAGTGTTATATGTACCCAATTACCAAAGCATTATCAAACTTGATTTGTATTGCTATATAAAAATAATACGGAGTAGCTCCTTAGTCATGGCTCCTTGTGATATTTTCATCATTTTCTTCTTTCCCTAATTTCATTGTAGTTACTCTGTATTACTTAATAGGAGTGGCGTGCTCCGTCACCTAACATTTGTTTAACTTAGATTAGAACACCCCTTATAAAGAATAAAAAATAAAATTGTAATACTACAGTTTTATGTACTGTTGGGTACTCTATCGAGTAAGGCTTACTCTGTCGAGTAAATGAGTTTTGCGTATGAAACAATGTTCTGTCTGATAGGCACTCGATCGAATAGGGGCAACTCGATCAAGTAAGTGCCACTCGATCGAGTAAGTGACTTACTCGATCGAGTAAGTGGGTTTTTACAGGTTATTTTTCCGGTTTTGATAGCAACGTGAGAATGATATAAAAACATCTTTCATCAATTTTTTTTCACTTTTACCCTATTCTAAGTTTCACAAAGATAAAAACAAAGTTACATTGCTCTTCTCTCTCTCATTGATATCAAATCCCAAGGCTTGTGTCGTCGGAATCAAGAGTTCTTTACGTCGTTAAGACCGTCGCGTTGTGGATAAGATCCTAGTACAGTTTTAATATTCTTTCATTGATTTTGGTCTAAACCCTAATTGGGTAAGTTGGGGTTTTTGGGTGTATTGTTGGTTTAGATGGTGATTGTATGATTGTATGTTTGATAGGAGGTGATTTCGTAGAGGAACGTTTCTGATCCGCTATTGTGACGATTGTGGTGATTGCATTTCCAGGTAGGGTTTCCTACTCAGTTATTGATTACATGTATATTAGATGGTTGATTGGTTATTGATGGTTGATGGTTGATTGATGTCATTTATCTATATCGTATTGAATTGGTAATTGTTGATGTTGTAGTTGGTTGTTGTTGTTTACCTGTGGTTCGCGAGGTGCGCCCTCGGCTAAGTGGAGTCACTTGCGGGAGTGGCTTCACGCCCTTGATTCGCCCCTTGTGGAACCCGCCACAAGAGGGGATGTGCACATTAAGGAACATGGGTTTGTGCTCTGAATAGATGAGCGGAGCTTAGGTGGGAACGGCTGCGGTCCCCCACTGGTGGTGTGGTTTACTGGTTGCTGTCGTAATCTGGCAGGACTAGACCTTCAGGCTAGTCAGGTGATTGGTGATGTGACGGTGTTGGAGGATTGTATGTATTGTTGTTAATCCCTTATCTTATATTGTGTAATCAGTAACTGACCCCGTTTAATTGTTCTAAAAACCGTGGTGATCCATTCAGGGAAGATGAGAAGTTATTGAGGAGGTATGATATGGATGCGCGAGGGATAGCTGGGCTTGAGTCATCACGAGTCGTTCAAAAGTCTTCCTTTGTGTCGTCAAACATTTTATTTACTTTACTTTGTTTTGGATTTGGAATAGTTGTATTACTTTACAGTTTTGGGATTTTGTTATGTAATCGCTTTAAACTTATCTATTAAAGTACGTTCTTTTATGGTCAATTTGATATACATTAACTCGGGTAATTGAGATGGTAGCTCTTTCATGCATTAGGTGGTCTTGGTAAGGCACCTTGGTGTATGGGGTTGTTACAAAGTGGTATCAGAGCGACGATTTTGGAACCTGTAACTAATGAATCTAATGAACTTAGAAAGTCAAATTAAAATGAACCCGGGTAGGAGTTGTTAGGAGCTAATGCAAAGACTTGGGAGATGTCCTAAAGTCGTGAACTCGGCCTACAACTTTGAACCGGTCACTAAGGGGGTGTCATGGGATCACTATGTGTTTACTAATTTTATATAAATATATTGAATGAATGATGTGTGGTGGAAAAAGTTGAATTAGTTGTTTGTGATAATGTGTTTGTGGTTAGGCATGTTGCATGGTGAATGATTTATAATGTGGCGATAATAGTAATATGTGAATAGGAATATTTGTGTTGTATGCGTATATCTTTGTTGCGAAAAGTTGTTAAAGCATGCGGGTAGCTAGAAACGTCAGCATGACTCGATCGAGTAGGGTAGACTCGATCGAGTGGGCTGAGCTCGATCGAGTGGGTATATGACAACGTTGGGTAGTAGCTGTTGTTTTCTGCGACTCGATCGAGTAAGGCAAGTACTCAATCGAGTGGGGGCTACTCGATCGAGTACGTATGGGGCTCGATCGAGTGCATTTTTATGTACGTTCTGGTCAGGTTATGGAGTTGAGGTACTCGATTGAGTAAGTGGGCAACTCGATTGAGTGACCTCTACTCGATCGAGTGGGTGTAGTTACTCGATCGAGTAGGTGCTGTACAGGTCGTCTATGCTTTGAGCCGTAGGCTATGTGCTTACGTTTATCTCTCCTCTTAATAGCTCAAAGATATGCCGCCAAAGAGATCTGCCATGTATGCTAGGGCAAAAGAGATGAGTGTTGATGAGATCACCAAGAAGCTTGAGCATCAAGATGCGCTTACCGAGGCCCTAAAGAGGTTTAGGAAAGACAAATATGCCGGGGTAGACTTTGCCAAGATGAGCACTACGATATCCCTCTTCAACCTAAAGGAATATATGGGTACTGGTGCACCAATTTGGCTCGACAATTGGCATAGGGAGATGGAGAACATCTTGGGAGTGGTTCATTGTCCCGAGGATTTTAAAGTGGAACAAGCTGCGTTCTACTTGAGAGATGTTGTGGGAGAATGGTGGAACAAGGTGAGGGATAATGCCCTAGATCTTTATCTGAAGTAGGGTAAGTCAGCTATACCATGGGTTGAGTTCAAGGGAGCTATGCGCAGGGAGTTTGTTCCAGAACATGTTCGTAGTAAGCTGAGGGAGGAATTTGATTCTTTTAAGATGACTTCGGATATGATTGTGGCTGAGTACTATCACAAGTTTAATGAGAAATCGAGATATGCAGAGGACATGGGGCTGAGTCAGGAGAACTTGGCACTGCGATTTGAGAAGGGGTTGACCTATCAGATCATGGAGAAGTTACCGGTTGGGGTCCTTAATGATATTAAGGAAGTTTATGAAAAGGCAAGGAGAGCTACGAGATTGGTCGAGATGGCCAAAGAGAACTATGAGAGGGTCTAGAAAAGAGAAAGGCTGAGAGTGAGGGTGGTGGCTAGTCTAGCTACAAGAGGGGTAATCATAACCAGGCAAGGGCTTACTCATCGGGATCGGGTTTCAGTGGTGGGGCTTCTTATGGGCGTGCTCGTGGTGGTAGCAGTAGCAGCTGGAGTATCTCTAGTTTCAACTATGGCGGTATGGGCCACAAGAGGCATGAGTGTATGAGTACCGGGGGTAGAGGTTTCAGAGGCCATCGCAAAGGAGCTTTTCACAAAGTCCGACTCAGATTTATGCTAGCAACCGACCGGCTGGGTCATGGAATAATTAAGGAGGGCATGGTAACAACAACGGTGGGTGCAACCGCAATGGCTGTAATTCTTATCAGAAACCGGCAGCTAACAACAATCAGGGGTCAGCTGCCAAGCCATCTAGTTCAGCTAGTACAGTCCAAGGAAGTGGACAAAAGACCAGTGGCAAGTTATTCATGATGGACCAGAGAGCTACTGAGGATGGTGCACATATGATCACCGGTACCTTTCTTGTTCATGATGTTTCTACCTTTGTTTGTTTGATTCGGGGGCGTTACATTCTTTTGTATCATCAGGTGATGCTAAGCTTTTGGGTTTGAGAGAGTTTGAGTCTGTAAAAGATGAGGTTTTCATACCATCAGGTGAGTCAGTGTCTTGTAGGAGGTTGTATAAGGGTGTATCTATGATAGTTGGGCAGGTTGATCTTCCAGTGGATTTGTTAGAATTTCCTATGGACAGTTTTGAGATGATAGTTGGTATGGATTGGTTAGGTAAGTATTAAGCTAGAATACATTGTCACCAAAAGAGAGTCTCTTTGAGAGGTCCTAAGGGAGTTAGTGTGTCTTATCGTGGGTTTGTTGTCAAACCCAAAGTCAAAGTGATTGCAGCGGTGACCTTGAAGTCTTACCTGAGGAAGGGGTGTCCTTTGATTCTATGCCATGTGAAATATTATAGTATGGTTGAGCCGACAGCAGATGAGATACCAATGGTGGGAGAGTTTCCAGATGTTTTTCCGGAGGAGATACCGGGTTTGCCACCGAAGAGAGAGATAGATTTCAGTGTGGAGTTGAAACCATGGACGAGACCAATCTCTAAGGCCCCGTACCACATGGGTCCTAAGGAGTTAAGGGAGGTGAAGAAGCAGTTGGATGATTTAATAGATAAGGGATACATTAGACCTAGTGTATCGCCGTGGGGAGCACCAATTCTGTTTGTGAAAAAGAAAGATGGAAGCTTGAGGTTGTGTATCGACTACAGGGAGCTGAACAGTGTTACAGTAAAGAACAAGTATCCTTTGCCAAGGATAGATGATCTATTTGACCAGATGAGTGGGGCAATAGTCTTTTCGAAGATTGATCTAAGATCAGGGTACCATTAGGTGAGGATTCGGGATGAAGACATACCAAAGATAGCTTTTCGGTTGAGGTATGGTCACTATGAGTATGTGGTGATGCCGTTTGGGTTGTCTAATGCGCCGGGAGTGTATATGGATTTGATGAACTGGGTCTTCAGTTAGTTCTTGGATCAGTTTATGGTGGTGTTCATAGATGATATCTTAGTCTATTCTAAGACTAAGGAGGAGCATGAGGAGCATTTGAGGTTGGTGTTGCAAACTCTACCCAACAACCAGTTGTATGCAAAGTTGTCTAAGTGTGAGTTCTGGCTAGATAAAGTGGCTTTTCTGGGCCATGTAATTTCTAAAGAGGGTGTATCTGTGGATCCTACCAAGATAGAGGCGGTGTCTAAGTGGGAAGCACCAAAGAATGTGGTAGAGATCAGGAGTTTCTTGGGTTTGGCAGGGTACTATCGTCGGTTTGTGAAAGACTTTTTGAAGATTGCCAGGCCTATGACTGCGTTGATGAGGAAAGAGAATAGGTTTCGATGGGATGAAAGTTGTGAGATGGCATTCCAAATCTTAAAGGAGCGTTTGACCACAACTTCAGTCTTAGCTTTACCTGAAGGGTGTGAGAATTTTGAGGTGTATACAGATGCTTCAAAGAACGGGTTGGGTTGTGTGTTGATGCAGAATGGGAAAGTCATTGCCTATGCTTCTAAGCAATTGAAGCCTTATGAGGAGAACTATCCGACGCAAGATCTAGAGTTGGGTGCAGTTGTGTTTGCTCTCAAGATTTGGAGACACAATCTTTATGGGGGTGACCTTTAAGGTGTTTTCTGATCACAAGAGTCTAAAGTACATCTTTACTTAAAAGGAGCTGAACATGAGACAGAGGAGGTGGATGGAGCTTATCGGGGATTATGACATGGATATCATATACCATGAAGGGAAAGCAAACGTGGTTGCGATGCGTTGAGCAGGAAGAGTGTGCATTCTCTATGCACAGTTATGTCTTTGATGAGGTTGAGATATTAGGTGAGAAAGATGGGGATATATGTGATTCAAAAGGGGATGCTAGAGAAGACTTGACAGTGGAGCCGGATCTTTATAATGATATTCGCAGGAAGCGGGCTCTTGATTCTAAGATTGAGGAGTGGAGAGCTGGAGTAGAGAAAGGGACGGTGTCTCGGTTCTCTATTCATTCTAATGGGAGTGTTCGGTTTGATAGGAGATGGTGTGTACCTAAGGATGAGGATATGAAGAGGATAATCGGCGGAGGCTCATTGCACTCCGTATTCAGTGCATCCAGGTGGTGACAAGCTTTATAAGGATCTTAAGCAGACGTTTGAGGTACGTGAGTGGAAATGGGAGTCTATCTCCATGTATTTAATAGTGGGTTTACCGAGGAGCCAACAAGGTAATAACATGATATGAGTGATAGTGGACCGTTTGACTAAGTCAACTCACTTTATTCCAATGAAAGATACATGGAGTAAGGTGCAGTTGGCTAATGGCTATAGGAAACATGTGGTGAGGTTCCATGGGGTACCAAAGGACATTGTGTCAGATCGGGATGCGAGGTTCATTTCTCGGTTTTGGCAAGAGTTACAGGAGATGATGGGAACTACCTTAAAGATGAGTATTGCGTTTCATCCTGCAACAGTTGGGCAGACAGAGAGAACTATTAAGACCTTGGAAGATATGTTGAGAGCTTGTGTGATGGTAGTTGGGAAGATAAATTGGATTTGATCGAGTTTTCTTGCAATAACACCTACCATACGAGTATTGGGATGGCTCCGTTTGAGGCTTTGTATGGGAGGAGGTGTAGGAGTCCGATTTTCTGAGATGATAGAGCTGAGGCAGTTGTTTTAGGACCACAGATGGTTCAGGAGATGATAGAACAAGTGAAAGTGATTCGGCAAAAGATGAAAGCGGCCTAGGATCGACAAAAGAGCTATGCAGACTTACACCGTCGAGACATCGAGTTTCAGGTTGGGGATAAGGTTCTTTTGAAAGTGTCACCTATGGGTGGGGTTATGCGGTTTGGTAAGAAAGGGAAGTTGAGCCAAAAGTTCATTGGACCGTATGAGATTTTGGATCGAGTGGGAGAGGTTGCTTATCGGTTAACTTTACCACCAGCTTTGGATCATCTACATATTGTGTTCCAAGTGTCTCAGTTACGGAGGTATGCGAGTGATCCTTCCCATGTGTTAGAGGTAGAGAACATCAAGTTGGATGAATTCTTGTTTTATCTTGAGGTGCCAAAATAGACTCTTGATCGCAAGGTTCGCAAAACTAGGTCTGGGGAAACAGTGCTGCTCAAGGTTTTATGGTCTAATTATTTTAGGGGATAGGAGATGACCGCATAAGGTTTTTGGTATGGTTTTATGTCGGTTTTGGTACAGTTAGTGGTTGTTTTGATCGGTATGAGTTGTGGTTAGGTTTTTGTTTTGAGTTTTTGGTTTTAGATTTGAGTTTTTGCTGCGTTGTTATGTCGTAGTGGAGTTGGTAAGTTTGTTTTTGAGTATGGGTTTGAACTTCGGGGACGAAGTTCATTTTTAACGAGGGAAGACTATAATACTACCACTACTACAAATACAGGCAACTACAACGGCCCTTTAACAACGCTTATTCACCAAAATCATCAAAACACGTTGTAGAATTGATGCCTCGAATTTTACCAAACTTAATTACAACGGTTCTGTGTTGTTAACCGTTGTTATTGGTTTTAACAACGGGTCATACTTTCAAAACCGTTGTTAATATAAAAACTAATAACAACGGTTAAATTTTAACCGTTGTTAATAATTTGGCGCAAAATTAGTGAAAAGTAATTACAACGGTTTGTTTAAAACCCGTTGTTAATACTTTTTAACAATGGTTGTAGACTCAATAACCGTTGTTATTAATGTTATGAAAATCTTAAAAACAACAGATTGCTTTATTCTGCTATACGCTACAAAACACAAACACAAGCTAATACTGCTACTATATCATCCTCCATTCCTCCCTGATCGTCTCTCTGTCTTCATCTCCGTCATTGTTGTCACCGTCTTCTCTCCCTCATCGTGTTTATCAATCAGGTATATATATGTTTCTTAGCAACGCTTATAGATATAGGATTTTTTGGGTTATTATCTAATTTGTTGATAATTTAGCTTAATTGCTTTCCTGAATTTCGTTTATTTGTTTGCTTATTATTGTATTTTCTAAATTAGTTGCCTATTATTACGAATGTAGAATAATGACTCGAACTTGGATGATTGATGCAAATATGAGTGACCGCACCTACAAGGATGGTTTAGCTGAATTTTATGAATTCGTTTCGAACAATTTGAAAGGTTCTTCTAGTATTGCATGTCCTTGTGAAAGATGTGGTAATATTAGCTATATGGCTTTTCCGGATGTTAAAATACACCTAGAAAAGTGGATATTCAGTCGATCCTATACACGTTGGATTTTTCATGGGGAATCATTAGAGGAAGAGAATAACTCTGAAGAAGATGATGTTGAGGTACACGAAAGGCTAACTGATGATCCTGAGTTTGCCGAGTTTTTTGAGTTGGAAGAGTTGGAAGTAGAGAAGTTGAATGTTGGGTCTATAGATAATGAAGAGAATGATGATGAGTCCATTGCTTTTGAAGATGTAGGTGATGACACTAGTAATTGGGATGACCTTAACAACATGTATGAGAAGTTGTGTGAGTCCAAGCACCTCTCGTATCCTGGTTATAAGTTCACAAAAATGTCGGTTGTGGTGAAGTTGTATAATATCAAGGGGGCAAATGGGGTGAGTGACACGTGTTTTACTAGTTTTTTAGCCTTGATAAAGGAGTTGCTTCCTGATGGTAATGTTCTACCTGTTAAGACATATGAGGCGAAAAAACTAATAAGAGGAGTGGGTATGAAATATGAGAAAATACATGCATGTCCAAATGATTGCATATTGTATCGGAAATTATATCAAAACTTAACCAATTGCCCTAAATGTTTGGAGTGGCGTTATAAGGATAAGGAAGGGATCCCGGCTAAGGTGTTGTGGTATTTTCCATTGATACCAAGAGTCACAAGGATTTATGCGAATCCCGATGATTCAAAAATGTTAACATGGCATGAAACAGGAAGAATAAATGATGGAAAGCTAAGACACCCGGCAGATGGTATGCAATGGAAATCGTTCAACGCTAAGTATCCCGAGTTCGACAATGAACCTAGAAACTTACGTCTAGCGCTGTCCACTGACGGAATGAACCCACACGGAAACATGAGTAGCCAACATAGTACTTGGCCAGTAGTGTTGGCTATTTATAACTTACCTCCATATGTGTGCATGAAAAGAAAGTATTTGATGTTGTCGTTGTTAATTTCCGGCCCTAAACAACCTGGAAATGATATAGATGTATATTTGGAACCCCTTCTAGATGATTTGCGATTGTTGTGGGATAGTGGGATAGAAGTATTTGATGCATATAAGAACGAAACTTTCAATTTGAGAGCGATGTTATTGTGTACAATAACTGACTATCCGGCTTATGGCGACCTTTCTGGGCACACAGTTCATGGGAAAGAGGCTTGTCCATTGTGTGGGGAGGATATCGAGTCTGAATACTTGAAGTCTTCTCGTAAGTATGTGTATATGGGAAATAGGAGGTTCTTGTATCATGACCATTGTTATCGCAAGATGTAGAAAGCATTCAATGGAAGACAAGAACTTCGTCAACCTCCTAGAATTTTGAGTGGGCATGAAGTTTATCAGAAAGTAAAGCATATTGAGATAGATTATGGGAAGAAGAGCGGCTCCAAATTGTCTACTCGTGGGTATAAGAAAAGATCCATATTTTTTGATAAACTTCCATATTGGCCTGACCTGGAGGTCAGGCATTGCCTCGATTTCATGCACATTGAGAAAAATGTCTGTGATAATATTATCAATACCCTTCTGAATGTTCCTGGTAAAACAAAGGATAACGCCGCAGCTAGGGAAGATATGAAAATGATGGGTATTAGGCTAGAGTTGGCACCACAGAAGAGAGGTAATCGTACATTTTTACCGCCAGCAGCTTATACTCTTTCACGGAATGAGAAAAAAGAGTTTTGTGCATGCTTAAATGGAATTAAAGTGCCACATGGTTATTCGTCGAACATCAAAAGCCTAGTGTCGATGCAAGACCTAAAACTCACCGGGTTAAAGTCACATGATTATCACACTTTGATGCAACAATTACTACCTGTGGCTATTCGTTCCATTTTACCTGAAAAGGTAAGATATGCTATAACTAGATTATGTCTCTTCTTCCAGTCCATATGCGAGAAAGTCATCGATCCCGATGACGCGGATTCATTGCAGGACCTCGTTGTAACCTCTCTTTGTCAGTTGGAAATGTATTTTCCACCCTCTTTCTTCACTATCATGATTCATCTGACCATTCACTTGGTTAGGGAGATTTTGTACCTTTGGCCCGTGTACTTGAGATACCAATATCCTTTCGAAAGATTGATGAAAGTCTACAAGGACTATACATCTAATCGGTATCGTCCGGAAGGTTGTATTGTTGAACGCGCTATTTTAGACGAAACTCTTTCATATTGTTACGCTCATCTCTCCCCTGAGGAGTTGATTGGCGTTCCTATGAATCGTCATAGTGACTGGATGACCGGAAAAGGTATTAGGGGCCGGGTTGAAAAAATTGTGACACGTGAAATGTTACATTTAGCACACACGTATTTGCTAAACAACGAAGATGAGGTGCAACCTTATATTCAACAACACAAAGATGAGCTCAAATACGATCACCCAAACAAGACCGAGAAGTGGATTGCGAACGAGCATACGAAGACGTTTGCAGAGTGGTTTAGGAATATTGTCTTAGAGTGTACGGATCAAACTGGTGATGACATCTCTCCTAGATTACTACGTCTTGGTTTAGGTCCAAATGTCAGGGTCACCTTTTACAACAGTTTTGCCATTAATGGGTATACTTTTTACACCCGCGAGCAAGATGAGTTGAGCACAATGCAAAATAGTGGTGTGAGTTCTGAATTTGAGGCAATGCACTTTGCTATTTCAAAAGATAAAAAGCCTATTTGGGGAAAATGCCTTTATTATGGTATTATTCAAGAAATATTGGTACTAGATTACATTGATTTCACAATGCCTTTGTTTCGATGTAACTGGGTTGATAACAACATCCATTGTGTCCGAAAGGATAAGATGGGATTTACGTTGGTCAATCTGGGTAAGGTTGGCAATAATAAGGATGATCCTTTCATAATGGCATCCCAAGCTAAACAAGTGTTCTATGTCACCGATCCTATGGATAAGAAGTGGTCTGATGTACTGTCTATAAGGAGTAGAAGGAGTAGTCCATCCGATAATGGTGATGATGATCAGGATGTCGTTTTTGAGGGAATGGATCACTCTACCACTGTATCTTATTTCGACGATGTTGACACTGATCATGAGGACACTGAAAGCATTTATATGCGTGATGACCATGGTGAAGGTATTTGGGTTAACGAAGAAACTATGACATCCAAGAAACGTCCCCGATCCTGAGATAGTTCATCAGGACACAGTGATATGGACGACCAACATTTTGAGTCATTTTCAGACCAATAATTTGATGGTTTAATTTATTGGTAAATCAATAATGGTCATTGTTAAATAAAAATTCCCAAATTTGCATGGCATGGTAAATCCTGTAGCTTAGATATGCAGTATGCATGCATGCTGGTGTTGTCTTATTTTCTTGATCTTATTATTAGATGTGGATGCTGGTGTTGAAATTGTTGAATAATGTTGTAGTATATGGTGCTTCTGCTGTTACAGTATGTATTGTTATAGGTTTGGACTCTAATGGAATTACAGTAATTTTTAAAAAAAAAAAAAAGGTTCAACAATAACAACGGTTATATTTAAATTACCCGTTGTTAATACTTTCAACAACGATTATAGTTACATTACCCGTTGTTAATACTTTCAACAACGGTTGTAGTACCCCTACCCGTTGTCATTGATTTTTTTGACATATTTTATTTTGGCGCAAATTTGGTGAAAATATATTACAACGGGTATATTTTAACCGTTGTAATAAAGTTTTGACAACGATTGACTTTTATTGACCCATTGTTATTAACATATAACAACGGTTTTGCTTTTAGAACCCGTTGTCAATAGTTTGTCTTAATAAAAAACTAATTTACAAACACATACAGCATACCATACACAAACACACACAAAACCAGTTCAACCGTTGGTATCCTGAGTTTATTCTTCTCTCTTTCTCGCTTTCTACATTCTCGTCGCCGCCGTCGCCCCGATTTAACGCCCGATTCTCGTTGCCTTCCCTTATCATCCTACTCGTTCTCTTTATCATCATCATCATCAGGTATGTTCACTTTAGTTTTGTGTTTCGTCATTAGGGTTTTAAGACGATCATCTTTTTTCTTTTTCATGCATCTGTTTGTTTTTCGTCTTCTTTGTTATCTTTATCATCCCGCATCATCTACTTCACTCCTCTTATTAGGGTTTAGGATTTTAGAAGCTCAATCTATTGTTTTAAATTTTCATTCCTATTAGGGTTTAGGGTTTTAGATAATACTCTGCATGTACGTTGTTAAGTTGTTCATTTCCTATATCATTCATATTTGGGTTTTAGGATTATCATGGGTGAAAAACGGAAAAGAAGTCAAAAGAATAATAAGCCTGGGGATAATAAGCCTGGTGAGAGGGGTGCTACGAAGTGCCCGAGAGCCCTTGCAGCTATAGCCGCTAAAGAACCGATGGAAATAACATGGAGCTCGAAGGGTTTCCCTACTGGTCCAAATGCGGGTTTTTTATCCAGTTGGATTGGATGTTGCACAAGACAGTTTATGCCTATCCATTTAGATGACATTAGAACTTTGAATCCAAAATTGGCGGAGTTATACTTGGCTCGTGTAAAGGAAGCCTTTATTATACCCGATGAAAGACATGATAAGTATTTAATGCATAAGGCAGCGGATGTCCACAGGCAGTGGAGGTGTGACGTTGCTAGGGATTGGTTGTATGTGGACAAGGCAACGGGGGAGATGTGTAAGAGCCCACCGGCAAACAAGTGTCCCACCATCAGTCGGGAACAATGGGATCTTTTCAAAGAGATGAGAACTACTGAGAAGTTTCAGGTTAAATATCCTCGCCTTTTAACGATTTACCTATCATTTTTTTAATTAATGAGTCCTTTATATAATCTTTTTATTATCTCATCTACTTGCGCTTTTTTATAATTATTTGAAGGCCGTTAGCAGAAGAAATCATGCTAACATTTCATGCAAGAAGGGGAAATGGTATGGTTCTCGAGGCGGTTACAAAAAGATAGAAGAGATCCTCGTAACTAGCATGCATTATTCCCCGGCCTGTGAGACTTTATTTTTATAATCACACTTGGACTTGCATTGATACACATTTACATATATAAATGTTACCATGTTAATGTGTAGGTGGCAAAGGGAGTGACCAACTTGGATCGGCATGTAACTTATAAAGAAGGGCACACGCCTAAAGGATCCCGATCGTCGCGTGACAAATATGATGAGGAAGTGTTGGCCAACATAGTAAGCATTATTTTATTAATACGAGTTCATTAATAACTTTATTATTTTAGTCACAAATATAATTTGAAGTTTATTTAATATATTATAGGACAACGTATTGAAAGAGGTAGAAGAAGGGAAATTCACTCCCAGTGGTCGTAATGACGTTCTTGCTAGAGCGATCGGCCGACCCGAAAATCCAGTTCGTTTGAGGGGCGTCCCGTTACAGGTTGGAGTAACGAAATATTATGGGACAACTGCCCCGATAAAGAAGAAAAAGGAAGACTAAGTCTGAGAAGGCTGACATGGTACCATTTATTCTATTATTTTCATTTAAGTTCAATTCACATGTTATTGTTGGGATAAAAATTGCGGAAACATTACATTCTTGGCACGCAGCTTCAGTTAATGGCATCCGTACTACTAAAGTTGAATGTTGGAGGCAAGCTTTCCGAAGAAGAAGTGAAGATGATGGAGTATGTCATTTACAAAGGGGGTAATAAGGTACAACAGATTGGTCAAGAGGCCGCTACTACCTTGGAAATACATGAGAAGGAAGTATCGGTCAACGAGATTCAGAAAGATCAGGTACCTAATGCCTCTGAAGTTGTAACAACTAAAGCCGATCAGGTACCTAATACTTCCTTATTTTTCTTTTCTTTTTTTTTGGGTAAGATCAGGGGGTGTGTTCCCTGCCAGCTCTAATGCTATAACTTCTGACATCGTGCCATTGGTTAATTTTATTAGGTAAATAATGGGTCTGAAAAGGAGATGCAACTTGAGAAGACGGTGATGGAAAACAGCATACATCCCCTTCAAGTCAGTTCCCTGTTTTCAGTAAGGTATGCATACATGAAGTGTTTAATTAGTTAAATTTATATGAATTCTATTAAATTTTGAGATATAATAATGTATGTAGTGTATATTCTTCAGGCCGTAAACAAGAGGCCAGTTATTCTTGCTGACCCTAAATTCGAAAATCCAAATGTGCGTTTTGGTCGGGGTCTCGTAGAAATGCACACCAAATCAGCAGCGGTAACTGTAGTAGTTCATGGCGAAAAACTTTTGCCGAATCATAGAAAAGTAGAGATAACTAGAGTCTTTCCAGGCCATGAAAACTTTCAACTGCCTGTCCCAGTTAGTGACGACATTACCATTCTGGGAGATGCGGTTGGGAGTTTCATCCAATGGCCTAAAACTCACATCTACTTGGCTCGGTTGTCTCCGCCTCAGCAGCCGAAAGCAGTTGGGGTTAGAAGAAATACCTTTATATATATGTTACATTTTTAATTGTTGAATGTTTTTATATGTTAAATTTATATGTTATTTTTTTTTAGGGAACAAAAAAGCCGGCTTTGGCGGATAAGCCTAATGTCCGGGGACTTGATGAGGTATTTAATTAACTTCTCCATTTTTATGAAAACCTCCCTTTAATTTTTTTTGTTTCTGTATTTCTAAAAAGCATGGAAATTTTATGTATGTAGGGAAAAAAAAAAGCCGGCTAAGGCGGATAAGCCTAGGTCCCCGGACATGCCAACTACCTCGTCCGGACAACAACTTGATGAGGTATTTAATTAACTTCTCCATTTTTTAAAAACCTCGCTCCCTTATATTTTGTCCGTATTTCTAAAAAGCAGCATGGTAATTTTGTGTAGGGGAAAAAAAGACCGATAAGCCTAAGTCCCCAATCATACTGCTACTACTACTACCTCATCATTGAAAGAGCAGGTTGATGAGGTATTTAGTTAAGTACGCTTTTATTTTTATTACTCCAACTAGGATATGTTACCTTTAGATTTTTTATTATTTTAATTATCTACATGTGTAGGCTGGTGGTAGTAGCACAAAATCAAAGAATCATTATTTCCCCGACCTGAAAGAAGTTAGGAGTTTAAACAACTCACAATATTCTGGGAAGGATTACATGCAAAAATTAAGAACGGTGACGATGAGGAAACTGCATGAGGAGGCTAACCGTCGCATAGCCACCGAGCAATTGATAGTTATTCCGCTCGAGGAGGATATTCTAGGGGTTGAGCGCGAAGCACTTATGTCATGGGATATGCTAGCCATTTGGGCTGGCCTAGACCAGATTGATGTCCAACACCTATTTGTTTGGATGAAGTAAGTTTCTTAATAAATAATTTCATATTCTAATATTCTGACTACTAGATAGTATTTTAAATACCGGAATTAATACCGTAATAATGTAGGATATTGAAATTGAGAGTGATCCCCGAGAAGAAGATTCCATCTGATCAATACGGATTCCTGTGCCCCTATGTTTTATCTTTATTTATTCTGAATTCTCGTTCAAGATCGGGTAGATTATATTGCTCAAAGAATTGGCGACAACCAAGAAGCTGATTTTTGCCCCTTATAATGAAAAAGGGTAATAAACAAATTAATATTACGTTTTCCCCTACAATTGCATTTTCATAACTAATATATCTACTTGTTAATAATGATGATGTCTCTTGATGTAGGACTCATTGGGTGCTAGCAGCCATCATGCCGACAAAGAAGAAAGTTTTTTGGTTGGACTCTTTACATAATCAACCAAGTGAGACTTTTAAGCGCTTGATTAATAAGTAAGTTTATAATACTGATTTATTTATAATAACATTAAGTTTCAATTTTTATTTATAGCAAAAAGCTCATTTTTGCCCCTAAAAAAATGAGTTTCTGCCTCCTTTTTTTTTTTAAAAAAAGGGCCTTTGAGAAGAGAAGAGCTAACGATCAGGATC
This sequence comes from Silene latifolia, assembly GCF_048544455.1. NCBI lineage: Eukaryota > Viridiplantae > Streptophyta > Magnoliopsida > Caryophyllales > Caryophyllaceae > Silene > Silene latifolia. Next base: position 65,619,156 of record NC_133532.1, on the reverse strand, counting down.
AACCCACGAAAGATTCTGATGATGGCCCTGATTTTATTACGATAACAGGGGTACGTGCTCAAATACAATACATTAAGTGCAAAAATCTGTGTTTAATACTAATACAATACCTAAAGTTCAAGATTCTGATGTGAGCCTTCTCTCGTCTGTTTGTTTTTATGTAATAATAGGCCCCTCGCCAGCCGGATAGCATACAATGTGGATACTACGTTTGTCGGTTCATGTTGGAGATTATTAGGCGAAGATATATCCTTATTCCAGAAAAGGTTAGTAATTTAATAATGTATTTATTGCTTTTTTTAAATTAGAGTGATGTTGTCTTGCTTGCTTTGCTATACCATGATGTTGCTATGCGAAGATTTGATGTTGTTACAATAATGTCTTGTCTTTGTTTTTTCCGAGATGTAATCAACTTTGTCACAAAGAGATTCAAGAATACTCAAGTGTAGATATAGACGAGGTAAGGGACATGTTGGGCAAATACGTCTTAGAAAATAGAAATGCATGATACTCAGAGTTTAGATGAGCTTATTAGTAAATTTTTTGTTGAAGTTAGGGAATGATTAGTTCATGTAAATTTAACTCCTTGTAAGTGTGTATATATATATATATATATATATATATATATATATATATATATATATATATATATATATATATATATATATATATATATATATATATATATATATATATGATCTTTGTTGTGGTTGAATTGAATCTATTGAGTTCTGATGAACCCATCTGTGATTTATGTTGGTGCTGCTGATATATGCAGGTTTTTGAATGGCATGAAACAAATTTAATTTTTAAAAACATTAGGAGTTCGTAATAAAAACGGTTACTAAAAAAAACATTGTGAAGACCTTTAACAACGGTTACTAATAAAAAAACCCGTTGTGAATACCTTTCACAAATAACGCGCATAATATTCAACAACAGGTTTTAAACGAAGAACCGTTGTTAAAAGTCTTCACAATTTTGGAGGGAAAGTTACAACAACGGGTTTTAAACTAAGAACCGTTGTTACTACAAATTTCAACAACAGGTATGTAGCATATACCCGTTGTTACTACAAACTTCAATTTTGGAAGGAAAGTTACAACAACGATTATACATATGACAACCGTTGTTATATTATTCCTACCAAATTTTTGAAACACTTTCCACAACGGCTTACACGCAACAACAACGGCTTTTAACCATGGTTAATACTTTCGACAACGGTTTAAGTAAATAACCTAACCGTTGTAAATACCTTTTACAACCGTGGTTAATACGCAACAACAACGGCTTTTAACCGTGGTTAATACTTTTGTTTTTACAACGGTTTTTACCCGTTGTTATAGCCTGTATCTGTAGTAGTGTACGGTTTTATGTACTGTTGGGTACTCTATCGAGTAAGGCTTACTCTGCCGATTAAGTGAATTTTGCGTACGAAACAGTGTTCTGTCTTATGGGTACTCGATCGAGTAAGTCACTTACTCGATCGAGTAAGTGGGTTTTTACGGATTATTTTACCGGGTTTTGATACCAACGTGAGAATGATATAAAAACATCTTTCGTCAGTTTCTTTTCACTTTTACCCTATTCTAAGTATCACAAAGATAAAAACAAAGTTACGTTTCTCTTCTCTCTCATTGCTATCAAATCCCAAGGCTTGTGTCGTCGGAATCCAGAGTTCTTTACGCCGTTGAGACCGTCGCATTGTGGGTAAAATCCTAGTACAGTTTTTGTATTGTTTCGTTGATTTTGGTTTAAACCCTAATTGGGTAAATTGGGGGTTTTGGGTGTATTATTGTTTTAGAAGGTGATTGTATGATTGTATGTTTGATATAAGGTGATTTCGCAGAGGAACGTTTCTGATTCGCTATTGTGACGATTGTGGTGATTGCATTTCCAGGTAGGGTTTCCTACTCAGTTATTGGTTACATGTATATTAGATGGTTGATTGGTTGTTGATGGTTGATTGATGTCATTTATCAATATCGTATTGAATTGGTAATTTTTTTTTGGGAAAGGTAAGTATAATATATTGAAATCGCCAAACATACAAATTTTGAGCTAGCTACAAACACTAGCTACTGACATCTCAATCCAAGCCTACTTAACCACTCCTCAGTATTCCTATAACGAACAGTGATTAGACTGACTCTCATTTTCATAAGCAATGTCTCCTTCACCTATTTTATAATGCCAACAGGGAGAGGGATTACAGACTCCAATCTACAACAATTCCTAGCCTTCCAGATCAGATACATCAGCTGAGCCAAAGCAGCAGCCACGATTTGTTTCTTCAAAAGAGACCTATCTCTGACAGTTAACCACCAAGCAATGACATTGTGACAGGGAATGCACACCTGCAACCATTCTTCCAGCAGCCTAAGACAATGTCTGCTAAAAGGACAGCTGAAAAAGAGATGATTAAGATCCTCCTCATCATCCTCACATAAAAAGCATCTATTGCTCTGAATAATACTCATTCGCATCAACCTGTCCTGTGTCAACAGGCGATTCTGAGCTACCAACCAAATAAAAAACTGATGTTTGGGCAGCATTACCCTGTTGTTGACCCAGGGATACCATGCTACCTCAGCTGCCTCTGCAACCAGCCAACTATATCCCAGCTTTACAGAGTAATCAGACCCACCAGTTCTCCAATTCTCATCAAAAATCCAAGAATGCAATTGTTTCTTTACCTGACAGATGCGTCTCCAAGCCCAACTAGTGTTGACAGTAGGTTCATAATCACGCCACTGAGCATTTTTTATGTGTACAGTATGAACCCACTTCACCCAGAGATGGTCAGTCTTTAATTCAACCCACCATACATATTTTCCCAGAACTGCTACATTCCAGAGATGCAAATTCTTCAAACCCAAGCCCCCTTTCCTCTTAGGCTGACAAATAGACTTCCAAGAGACTAATGCAGGAGATTCCTTGGCATTCTGACCATGCCATAAAAAAGTTCTGCAAATTGCCTCAATATTAGAGATCACCATCTTTGGCAAAATGAAAATCCTTGCCCAATACATATGGAGAGTACTCAAAACTGATTTGATTAGGATGAGTCTTCCAGAGTAAGAGAGTTGCTTAGCCCCTAGCCTGGTTATCCTCTCAGTGACCCTATCCACCAAACACTGACAATCAAGTATCCCCAATCTTTTTGGAACAATTTTAACTCCCAGATATTTGAAAGGAAGCCCCCCTTTTCTCATGCCAGAAGCCTCCACAATACCTTGGACAATTGCCTCACTCACCCCATTACTATAAAAACTTGACTTGCCATTATTCATCTTTAGACCAGAGGAAGATGAGAAGATCTCAAAAGCCCTGAGCATAAGCTTGACAGACTGCAAATCACCTCTGCTAAAAATAAGCAAATCATCAGCAAAGCACAAGTGAGTGAGCTTCATTTTTGCACATAATGGATGATATTTAAAGCCCTTACACCTGTCCAGCATCCCCAAGAGTCTACTAAGATATTCAAGACAAATGGTAAAAAGTAAGGGGGAGAGAGGATCCCCCTGCCTTAACCCTCTTTGACCTTGGAAAAAACCAAACACTTCCCCATTCAGAGCCAATGAATAGGAAGGAGAAGAAACACACTCCATTATGAGAGCAATGCTACATGGAGGGAAATTTAAGGCACTTAACATTTCCTGCAAAAAACTCCACTCAATGGAATCGTATGCTTTTTGCAAATCAATCTTCATCATAATTCTGGGAGAGCATACTTTCCTCTTATACAACTTAATAAGATCTTGACATATGAGGATATTACCAACTATGTCTCTATTTTTAACAAAAGTCCCCTGAGAAGGGTTAATTATCTCAGGCAAAATTGAGCTCAATCTGTTGCAAAGGACTTTAGTCAAACATTTATACAGTGTATTGCAACAGGCAATGGGCCTGAATTACAGGACACTATCAGGCAACTCAGTTTTTGGAATGAGTGTGAGGATGGTGTTATTAACTTCTTTCAGCACCTTCCCAGACTGGAAAGCATTCCTTATAGCAGAACAAACATCCTTCCCCACAATATGCCAAGCATCCTTGAAGAACTGACTACTAAACCCATCAGGTCCAGGGGCTTTGTCTCCAGGGATGGAAAACATTGCATTCTTTATTTCCTCATCTGAGAGAGGACTGGTGAGGCTCTCTCTGTAAGCATCAGTCAAAATCTTACCATTCTGCACTACTTTTTTATGAATGGGTTTAACAGGCAGAGAGGTACCTAAGAGGTGCTTATAATACTTCTCAAAAGCAGCCTGTATATCCTCAGGATTACTACACAACTGACCCTCCATGTCTTGGACCTGATAGACCCTATTCCTCATTCTCCTTTTCTTAATGCTAGAGTGGAAAAAAGAAGTATTCTCATCCCCATCCTTGAGCCATCCTTCCTTAGCTTTTTGAGCTAAGTAACTATTTCTAGCTTTGAGTAGATTACTCAGATCAGAAGCACAGTCTTTCTCAGCTCTGCACAAAGTAACATTCAGAGGGTCCTGAGAGAGCTGCTGCTGGAAATGCTGAAGAGCAAGCTCAGTGACATGAGTGAGATTTTCAATGTCATTGAACTGTCCTCTATTCAATTTCTTGAATTCAGACTTCAGTCTCCTTAACTTCCTCACAACTCTAAACATAGGAGAACCCCAAACATCCTCACTCCAACTAGTACTTACAGTACTGCCAAAGTCCTCAGATAAAGCCCACATATTAAAGTATTTAAAAGTACTCCTCCTCTTAACAGGTTCCTCAACAAATTTTATAAGACAAGGGCAATGGTCATATAGGCCTTCAGGAAGAAATGTAGCCACGGCCTCAGGGAATTGCTGAAACCACTTTTCATTGATCAACACCCTATCAATACGACTATACACCTTGGTACTATCCTCATGTTTATTTTTCCAGGTATAGTATGACCCTGAACACTTCAAATCCTGCAATTGACAGTCAACTAGCATATTTCTCATAGGGGCCATCTCAGCCCAAGTCACCTCTGAGCCACCAATTCTATCATTTGTTTCAGTAATGCTGTTGAAATCACCACACACCACCCAAGGCCCATCAAGCAAACCAGCATAGCTTCTCAAAACATTCCAGAGAGACTCCCTTTCCTGAAGTTTGTTAAAGCCATAGATCATAGTCTGCCAAAACTTAACTTTTCTAACTTTATCATAAACCTTTGAATGTATACACTGGGCAGTAATATCCAGGATATCCACCTAAAAGATTTGAGGATCCCACAATAACCATACTCTTCCCCCTTTATGGTAACTATTATTGGTGCAAATAGACCAATCTTCACACATATTATTTTTTGCACTAAGCCAACTACTACCTTTTATTTTGGTTTCTAATAATCCAAATAGCCTAATATTATTCTGGTGAAGAAACCACCTTATTTATTTCTGTTTATTATGGCTATTCAGACCCCGTACATTCATGAACCCCAACTTATCCATAATCAGGGTGAAGGTTAGGAGTTAACAGTTTCCTACTCTCATTTCTAGCTTTCTGCAGAGACAGTGTAAGTGCATCCATAAAGCTCAGCCCCCTAGGAGTAAAAACACTAGGCTCCCCATTATCATGCCTAAGCATCTTGCTGATGAATCTTCTGGGAAAGGAAGGACCCCCCTCACCTGCATTCACTTCAGTACCAGAACGTCCCACACCTACAGCAGGGGTGACTACTGGAGTTTCAGGAGTAACCACCTGAACTGCTGGGATAGGAACAACTACTGGAGTAGCAGGTTTAAGAACATTCTTTGGTTTAGGAGCAACCACTTTAGGTGGACCTTGGTGTTTCTTAGGTTTCCAAACCTTTTTTGGTGCCCCTTCACTCTTCCTACAATGCTCAGCTGTGTGTCCCATTCCCTTACATTTGTCACAGGACAAAGGTAACCAATCATAGACAACAGTCACCCTCTGAATTTTACCCAATTCATCCAGAAACTCAAGTTCAGTAGGGAACTGATGTCCTATTTGGACCTCTATCATTATCCCGGCTCTTCCCAAAAACATACGGTGCTGAGTGGCAGCATCACACCGTATCATCTTTCCAACTAATCCACTTATCTTCCTGAGACTCTCATTTCCCCAAAATTTAATATCAAGTTCATGGAGTTTCATCCAGATAGGAATTGATTTCACATCATGTTTAATCAATTCAGCATCCGGACTCCACTCTTTAACAATGACAGGCTTGTTATCAAAAATCAAGTGACCATTGTTTACAACCTCCATCTGTTTGTCTTTAGATTTGAAGCGAACTAAGAAGATACCATTAGGTAAGAACGAAATTCGATCAACACCATAAGATTGCCACACACGCTTAATAAAACCTGAAATAACACTGCTAGGAGGATTCGCACCTAGAATATAACAAAAGAAAGCCGAAGACCGGTAGTTGATCTCAACTTCCACGTCTTCAGACGTCAAACTTAGATGCGGTGTCGTCTGCACAGTGTCACACTCAGGAATCTCCTCCTCCTCCTGCTCACTGTCCTCCAAAATCACATCCAATTCCGAGTCAACTGGAAGGAGTTTAAGATTGATTTTGCGAGCAGAGTGCGGTGCCTTCGATTTCCCCTTACTTGTACTAGCAACAGATGTATCCACATTACCATTTTTTTGTGATTTTGATTTACTATGTGACGTATTATTATTAGATGATGAACTATTATTATTACTATTGTTATTTGATTTAGGACTATTATACTTAGGGTTCTTAAATTTTGCCATTGCAGTAATTAAGATCCCTAATTAGATTTTAGAGGTTTTTCTCTCTCTAGAATCTCTCTCATCCCTACATCCGTTGTGGAGACAATTGAACTTGAATTGGTAATTGTTGATGTTGTAGTTGGTTGTTGTTGTTGTTTGTCTGTGGTTCGCGAGGTGCACCTCGGGCTGAGTGGAGTCACTTGCGGGAGTGGCTTCACGCCCTTGATTCGACCTTTGTGGAACCCGCCACAAGAGGGGATGTGCACATTAAAGAACATGGGTTTGCGCTCATAATAGATGAGCGGGGCTTAGGTGGGAACGGCTGCGGTCCCCCACTGGCGGTGTGGATTACTGGTTGCGGTCGTAATCTGGCAGTACTAGACCTTTAGGCTAGTCAGGTGATTGGTGATGTGACGGTGTTGGAGGATTGTATGTATTGTTGTTATTGTCATATCTTATATTGTGTAATCAGTAACTGACCCCGTTTAATTGTTTTAAAAATTGTGGTGATCCATTTGGGGATGGTGGGCAGTTATTGAGCAGGTATGATATGGGTGCGCGAGGGATAGCTGGGTTTGAGTCATCACGAGTCGTTTAGAAGTCTTCCGTTGTGTCGTCGAACATTTTATTTACTTTACTTTGTTTTGGATTTGGAACAGTTGTATTACTTTACAGTTTTGGGATTTTGTTATGTAATCGCTTTAAACTTATCTATTAAAGTATGTTCTTTTATAGTCAATTTGATATTCATTGCCTCAGGTAACCGAGATGGTAGCACTTTCATGCATTAGGTGGTCTTGGTAAGGCACCTTGGTGTATGGGGGTGTTACAAAAATAAACAAATGAATAAGACAAAGGGAGTAATCATTTTAAATCTCTACCATTTTTGCTAATATTGGAAATCTTACTATTTGTTGTTAAAATTTTATTTACTACAAGGGAAAAAACATAGCAATGTCAAAAACATTACGGAATATCTCAAATACTCTATTGGATGCATAATATTCCTCTAATAATAAGTCAATAATATGATAATATTAACATCTTATTATAAACTTTTAAAAGTTGGTTTTTGTACCGCGTTCATAAATGTCATGTAAATTATATTATTTTATTTGGCAGACATTGGAACCAAGGAGTATAAATTTAATTAAGAGACAATTGCTTAATAAAAGGAAGAGTTACATAAAATGCTTTTAAAAGCTTAGATGATTGTTTGTATACACATGTGACATAACCCATGGCTTGAACACTAGTTGTATATTAACATAGGATGTGATGTTTAGAAAACGGATTCTGGCATGTCTCGTGTTGCTTACTAAGTTCGCTAAAAGGTAGGGCATTCTTACTCAGTTTTAAGAGTATGAATGCTTGCATATGTCATTATTATTGTGAATCTCATAATAATTATTGGAATTGCATCATATCATGAGAATTGATAATTGTGTCTTAAGGATTTGTGGTAACTGTTGGTATATAGAGTCATAGTACACTTGGGATTCATGGTAAATGAGAAAGTGGTATACTTGGCATAGTGTGTTACATATTGTGTTACATGTGGATGTGGTGGATGTCGGTGGAGTTGTGATTGTGTTATGGCGTTGAGGAGACGTGAAGCCGCCCGGGAGACCTTCTCGCGCAAGGGTCGTTCCTTGAAGTTTCCCACTTCAAGGAGGATGTGCATGTTAATGATCTGAGTAGGAGGGATTCGTGTTATGATGCGAATCTGACAGGGGTCCAGATCGCGAACGTGGTTTGGTACACTGTGTTGCAATGCGGGTACCTTTTCGGGTTGCGGTCCGGCGGAGTGGTGGCGTGGTGCGATGTCGTAACCGAGTCGAGGCTAACTTGGAGTTGGGATTTGGAGGAGACTTGTGATTCATGTGTGTCTCATTCATTGCATTGCATTTATCATTGTGTCGTGAGTATTTGTATTATTGAGACTGACGTGTGACGATTCTGTGTAAACCGTTACCTTCTTTAATTGTGATGGCCTTTGATGATCCATATGACATTTCAGGTTATATGGAGAGCAGTTAGAAAAAAAAGATTGCAGGTTTGGACTTGATGATGATCGGGATATGGGCCGAGCCACTGACATTCAAAGTCTAGTCGAATAGTCGTGATAATCGATGTAGACTTTAATAGAAAGGTTGTTCTAGTTGAGTCTTTGTATATTGTATAATTCATTTCATGTATTTCATTAAACTTTAGACTTTAATAAATGTTCTTGATTGGAGTTTGATGCACTAACTCGGGAAATCGAGATGGTAGCACTCCTAATTATTTTGGTTGGGTAATTGGGGGTGTTACAGAGATTCTCTCATAATGGAGGGTTATTTGAAGGTACATAAAGAATAATAACTCAAGACTGACCAACATGAAGTTATGGTGGAAAAACCACCACATTTAAACCAACCATCTCTACCACTCACCCAACTCGCACATGCTCAGATAACTAAATAAATAACTAAGATCAAATAAACTCGGTACAACCCATTCAGAAATCATAAGACGCCGCCCAAAAAACCAGGAACCTCCAAAAGCAATGTCAAGACCAAGATCAACCAATGGGAATTTGATGTGACCACTATTTGAGCATATTTAGTCCCCGAATTAGCCTCGTTCCTATGCTTTTTAGTGCATATTTGGGTCATTTACTATCTTTAGTCCTTTGTTTTGCATATTCTTTGAGGTTTTGTTTCCTTGATAGGGGAGGAGTGCAAACCTTGCATTTTCATAGCAAAATAGTGCTAAATTGATCGAATCTAATGACCAAGCATCAAAGAAAAGACAATACTAGAAGGCCTTTGTACATATTATAGTAGATGGGCAATGTAGAAAAAATCCTTGCGTCCCCGACAAAATCCCGGAGGATTATTGGAAGAAGAGAGGAAGAAAAGAAGAAAAGGAAGGCTTGGACGAGATCCGCTCGTCCAACCAGGCAGGACGCCCGTCCAAGACTGCACAATCCGAGCGTCTTTGCCATAGGGATGCCCGTCCAGAAGCCACCCCAGAATCCGCTCGTCCCGACCCTTGGACGCTCGGATTGTGTTACAGACCCACACGTCCTCTTCTTGCTCCATGAGAGATGCGCATATTTTTGAAAGACCGGCAAAAAGGAGACCCGCATCTTTTTCTGAGAGGAGCGATTCCTCAAGGACTTAATCGTCATTTAAGCCCTTAGTAAACCCTAATTTGTGTACCTAATCCCCACTATAAATACCCCATTAGTCTAATTAGATGAATCATGTTCTTCTTATCAATCTTTAGTGTAGTTTATATCATTCTAATCTCTTCTTAATCTTGTAATCAACTTCTAATCAAATATTAATACAAATCTCATTTCCTTAATTTCTCTTTTGTTCATCTTTTATTTTGGGTAATTGAAGATTATTTGGGTTATTATTGGGAGATTGACAACCTTCCAATCATTCATCAAGTACTTCTATTATTCTTTGCTTTATTTTGAAATCATTATTAGGTATAATTCTCTTAATCCCTTTTTAATTATTGTTAATCATCTTCATTTATCATGTTTTGCTTTGTTAATATGATTGACAACCTTGTTAACATGTTAAACTTGATAATGAATGAGTAGTTTCCTTAACTAGGGTTAATGGGTAATTAGGGGAAACCAACATGGGGGATGATTCATGCTTAATTTAATATGTTTTCATAATTTATTTGCTTGCTTGTTGTGATCTCAACTTATGCACATGTTATGTTTGATGAAATGCGAGCCTATGAATCCTTGCATTTTTTACCCATCACTTACCTTTTCAATGAGACTTGTAAGACATAAACCAACTCGAGTCTCATTAGACCATGCATATAGTTGAGTAGGGAGGATTAAGTCGACTTGTAGTTGTTGTACAATCTAATCGATTCGGCTCCGGGACCCAAACCTTCCTAGGATTGTAAGATATAAACCAACTCGATGTATCACAACAATAATTGCTTGCTTATAATTTGAGAATATGTTTGTATGATCAATTCCCATGAATCCCCTATGACCCCATGACACCCTAGTGCTTTTAATCAATTGTTTACATCTCATTTTAATCATCTTGCTTGTTTACTTTTATTGCTATTTAGTTAGTGATCTTCTTATCTCAACCCAAATTGTGACACCCCTAGACACCGCTACTTGCAATTGAAAATCCTACATCAATACCCGTCCCTTGGGATCCTACCTTTACTTGCCTCTTTATAAATAGTAGAGTTGTTTGTGAAGTTATAAATATTGTTTTGGTCTAGGTGCTCCTAACGACAAGTAACCGAAAATTAAGCTCCAAGTGAGTCCGACCAAAAATGGCGCCGTTGTCGGGGACGGTGTTAACTTTATTTGATTTTCTTATATTGTTATTAGTTGTCTCTTTCTTTGCCTTGGGGAAGTAAAACTCCTCAAGGTTTGTTCTAATTGTTTTCAGGTTGTTTGATATTTTGTATGTCTAGAAGATCACAAGGTAACTTGTTACCCATTGATCACGAGATTGAAAGGACTTTGACAACCAATAGAAGGCTTGCTAGAAACACTTTGAGAGGAATTGGTGAGGTTGTAGATATTCATTCTCTTGAGTTCATCAACCCTTTTGTAAGAGAAGGTGAGGAGAACCCAACACAAAATCAACCACCAAATCAATCACAAAATCAACCCACAATGCCTAAATTTTCATCACATTCCGTACCAACCGAGGAGAACCTACCCAATGGTACTCCCACACCACAACACTTAACCGGAAATTTCATTGCAAAATCCGCATTTATCCAATTAGTCTAAAGAAGCCAATTTGGGGGAATGCCTAGTGAAGACTTCCACTCTCACATGGAGACTTTTTGTGACTATTGTGATGTGATTTCACAAACCGGTGTGACTCAAGACCAAATTCGATGGGTCTTATTTCCTTTTTCTCTAATTGGCACCGCAAAACAATGGTTGAAGAGCCTTGATGAAGCTACTCTTGGAATTGACTCTTGGAAGAAGTTGGCTCTAGCTTTCTACAAAAAATTCTACCCTCCGGAAAAGACTAATATGCTAAGAGCTCAAATTACGGGTTTTAATCCCGGCGGTTCAAAGGAATTTGTCGCTCATGTCCTCATCATGGACTTAGCGAGTGGTTCTTGGTACAACAATTTTGGAATGGTCTTTATGAAGACTCAAGAAACATTCTCAACATGGGATCAAATGGTATGTTCACCGAAGTTGACGATAATCAAACTTGGAACAAGATTGAGGAAATGGCGGTCCATAATTCACAATATAGTAGACCTCGCAAGGCTACTAGAGGAGGAAAGCATGAAGTGGACTCTATTACTCAATTGGGTGCTCAACTTAGTGCTCATATTGATACCATCAAGTTAAAGTTTGAGAAGGCTATGGCTAAACTTGAAGAAGCCTCAAAATCACCAAAGCATCATGTTAATGCCATGGTAGCATCTTCATCAATCCCAAGTGGGATATGTGAGAATTGTGGAATTTTGGGACATGACCAAAGTGAATGTAGGGGAACAAATGAACAAGTGAATGCTTTTCAAGCATACAAGAGTGGTACCCCTTATTCTAATTATTACAATGAAAACACCAAATTCCACCCAAATCTCTCATACAAAAGCCAAAATGTTCAAAACCCTCAACAAACATACACCCCACCTCCCATGAGAAACCAAAATCAAAGACCCTTTTTCAACCAAAACCAAATTTACCAAAATCAAACTCCATACAATCAACAAAATGACCAAGGTTTTGATGTTCAAAAAGCGGTCCTCCAAATGCAAAAGAATCAACAAGAATTTTTCACTAAAATGCAAAAAGATAGCCAAGCAAAGGACATCACCATCAACAACATCCTAGCCCACACAAAAATGTTGGAAACTCAATTGACCCAACAAGCATCTTCAAACTCTCAAAGATAAAAGAGGCAATTACCACCTCAAAGTAATCCCCCAAGACATGAAACGGTTAGTACCATTCACTTGAGGAGTGTTACGATATATGAAGGACCAAAGAAGAAAGTTGAGAATGATGTTGTGGAAGCTAGTGACAAAGAAGAAGTTGTGCAAAACTCTAAGGAAGATGAACCAACAAGAAGAAGAAGTTTCAAAGAAAAGTTAAGAAAAGGCCAAGGAGAAGGAGCCCATTATGATTAGACTTTCATTCCCAAGTCGTCAAGCTAAGCCTAAGTTTGATTACCAACTTGGAAAATTCATGGAAATTGTGAAGAATTTGGAAGTCTCGATTCCTTTTACGGAATTAATCAATCACGTGACGGCTTATGCAAAGTACATGAAGGACATCCTTACGAAAAAGAAGTCGATCCGGAATCTTGAAACTATCGCCTTCACTAAGGTGAGTAGTGCAATCCTTCAAGGGAGTTCACCTCCGAAACTTAAAGACCCGGGAAGCTTCTCAATACCGTGTACCATTGGCGACACCACGATCAACAAGGCTTTGTGTGATCTAGGAGCAAGCGTGAGTGTTATGCCGTATTCGGTTAGTAAAAGGCTAGGGGTGGGAGAACTTAAATGTACCAACATCACACTCCAAATGGCCAATAGATCGACGAAGACACCGTTAGGGATATGGGAAGATGTTCCCTTGAGAATTGGCAAATTCTTCATCCCGGTGGACTTTGTCATTATTGACATGGAAGAAGACCTCAATATTAAAATCATCCTAGGTAGACCTTTCTTGCACACCGCGGGTGCGGTGATAGATGTGAAGCACGGAGAGCTTACTCTAGAAGTGGGAGACGAGACCATAACTTTCAATCTTGATAAGACCATGAGAGCTCCCAGATTGCATGAACCATGCTTTATGGTTGATCACTATAGCCGGAAGGATGATAGAAAGAAGTCGGAATTCCAATGGAAAAAGAAAGTTGATGATGCTCCATCAAAAGAGCAAGGAAATAGCAACAATGAGAGCTTGAAAAGCTCACCCATGACAAGTGAAGAGGATGGCCTCATTGGCCAAAACAAGAAAGAAGGAGAGTTGTCTCTATCAACTCAAGAAATCTTTAATGATCAAGTAGACGAAGTTTGCGGTCTTTGGGATGATGAGTTCGAAGGGATATTCAATCCCTACATTGGTAATGCTATGAACCAAGACCATCACGGAGAACAACAAGTGCAAAAATCTATTGAGGACCTTTATCATGACAATGAACAAGCTTTCGACTACTTCTTCAAGGTGTTGAGTAACATCAACAACACCTTGAACATGCCCCCTTAACATCTCACATTGGATGAGAGTTTGGTGGAGTCCTCCCTAAACCACCATTTGTAAATATTCTAACTCCCTAACTTGCATTTCAATTTTTACATTGCATTCTTTGTCATTTTTGGATTTATATTTTTGTGCCTTGATCAAGATATTCATCATTTTAAGAGAAGTGAGGGAGGGACTTATGATTTCATTAACGTGTAGTGCTTTGACTAAGTGTGGGGATAGCAATTGCCTAGGCTATTCATGCCTTTGTAGTGCCCCCACAATGAAGAACACGAGAATTGAAGAATGAAAATGATACGGGTTATGCAGTACCCATGGATGGACCTGAATCTGTGTGGACAAGGAAGAGTCCGAGCGGCCAAAAGGGAATCTGATCGTTGTCAAGGAATCCGAGCATCTAAGATGCAATCCGCTCGTCTGGCAGAGCTGCAGAGTTCAAAAAAAAAAAAAAATGGTCTGTCATAGAATCCGAGCGTCTCAATTGACAATTCGCTCGTCTGATTCTGGACGCTCGTCTTACAGGAAAGACGCTCGTCTTGCTGCTATTGAATTTTAAAGTTTCTCCCTGTAACAGAATCCGAATGTCCGTCCAGGAAGACGCTCGTCCCAAATTGAAAAATCCGCTCGTCTTTGCTGAAAGACGCTCGTCCAGTGGCGTCCTTTCCTGAGACAAAACACGAAGAATCCGGCGTCCCAACCATTGGTCCGCTCATCCCATGCTGCTGTTTCAAAAATAACGGGTCTTTTAAACCCTCTTCCCTCATTCATTTTCATTTATTCTACATTCAAACACTACCCAAACCCAAAAACCCCAAAAACCCTCATCCTCTACATCAACAAAACCAAATTTCCTAAACCAAATTCAACAAAATCAAATCCAAACTTCCTCACAACAAAAATTAATCACTCCTTTTACAACAACAATTGATTCAAACACCAAAATCTTCAACTTTTGAGTCGATTTTTAAGATACAAAGCAACATTCTTTCATCTTAAATCGATTTGGGCATAACTAAAAATTGAAGATTTCAATCTTTCATTGGTGTAATCAAGAATGGCAAGAACTAAAGGAGGTAACAAGGCACCCCCAAAGAAGACACTTTCAAAAAGGCAACAAGTTCTTCAAGCAAAACAATTGTCAAAGGCATTGGTAGTCCATGAGGCAAGGTTGGAGGTTCAACAAGGTCCCCCTATGGAAGCTACAACATCAACAACTCCGGTCATTGAGCAATTATCCAATTATCCGGAGAACCTTCTTTTAGGCTATGGGATTGGGTAAATTGTTTACCATGAAAGAATTGACATACCCCTCCTTCACCTTGGAATTTTTGAGTTCCTTGAAAGTCACAAGGGTGGAGACTAGAACCCACATCGAGTTTTGTCTTGCAAATGTTGATAGACGCATCACTTATGGCGAATTGAGTAAGATTTTAGGCCTTAGCGATACCCCGAAATATACAAAGATCCCCGACAAGTATGACCCAGCTCCTCTTTGGGAGGCAATTTCTGGAAAGAAATTTGTGAGCTTTCATGATTGTCGTGCTCTATTAGTCCACCATCCGGGCATTAGATTGTAGCATAAGGTCATTGGGAATACTTTGATAGCAAGAAATGGCACTAATCATCTTACCAAGCTCGATTGTGTTCTTCTTGAGTCGGCCTTGAACATAGGAAGAGAATTCACTAAGTCATATAATGCTCTAAGACTTTTGGTTGAACGATGGCTTAATGTCGATTGTGGTAAAGAGGGCACCGCTTTCATTGTAAATGGAGGACTAGTTACCCATTTGGCCAAGCACTTTAACCCAAATTTCAAAAAAGACAACACTTATGTGGCGGTTAAAGGAGGCCATCTCATTGATATGGACACCATGATTCACAAGTTTAAGTGGGTCAAGCATGATTCTCTTGACACCAAATATGGGTGGTTAACCAATGAAGCTAGATCCTTCACCTTGCCTTCAAAGATTTGCCGATTGAGTGTTTACCGACCGAACTACCTTCTTCCACTCTCTGAGGAGACCCGAGTATATTATTCAACAACAAAGAGGCGAGATTGACGAGCCCTCCTCCTCCATTATCACACCACTCTACCCATTTGAGTATCACGAGTTCAAACCAAAGGATGTCGAGGTAGGAAATGATTACATGACTCTACTCATGAGGGAAATATACAAGCAAGCTTACAATGATAGAGTGGATGCTTACAAGGCCCAATATCCGCCCCTCCTACATCTAGCTAGGCAAAGACTTCTTGATCCATCATGTCCTTTACCTAGTTGGGCGGATAGGGAAGTTTTCTTTCCTAGCACCTCTAGTGGTGGAAGACGGGGTGGAGAGGAGAATGTTGATGATGAGGGTGTTGATGAAGAAGGTGAAGAAGAAGAGGTTCAAGAAGGTGTTCAAGAAGAAGAAGCTCAAGAAGAGGAAGAAGAAAGTGAGGAAGAGCAAGGAAGTGAAAGTGGGAGTGGAGATGATTCCACATCTATGGAGGAAGATGATGATAATGATGATATGATGGAGGATTAGCAAACCTTGGAGGCTCCTACATTATTTCACCCCTCTTATGGTTTGTCTACTTCTTTTGTTTTCTTTATTTTATCTTGATCAATTGTTTGTGGAGTCCTAGCAACACGGAGGACTAACACCTTGGCTTCATTAAGGTATTCTTTTTATTGTTCCCAACTTGTAAAATCCAAAATGACAAATTGTCGTTTCATGCATTGCATTCCATGTGCATGAACTACCCCGAAATTCAAGACGTTAGAAATAATGTTTATTTTGGTTTGGGGAAGTCCATGTATATGCATTGGGAGCTAATTTAAAGTATGCTCTCCGCCATAACAAAAACACATGCATCATGTAGTGTAGTTTAGCATAGTTTGCATTTAGTTTAGAAATCATGCATCATGCTTGCATAATTTCCTAGTGTATGGGCCATTGAGGACAATGCCCATACTAGTGTGGGGATGGGAAATTCTAACTTTACTTTTATTCAAAATCCAAAAAAATCAAAAATTTCGAAAAATCCAAAAAAATTGAAAAATTGAAAAAAATGAAAAACATGTTCATTTCCTTTTTAGTGTAGTCTTGTATATATTGTGTTTGTTCACCCTTGTTCACATTGATCGACTACGCCACATCCGAGACATGAGGATATTGAAGACCGCATGGTATGATCTTTCCAATCTCTTTTTTCCTCTTTATGTTAATGACTATGTGGCTTTATTTTGATTGATGCGGTAAAAACAATGTGAATTTAGGATTACATTTATATTATTTGGCATACTAGTTGGTAGAAGCACATGCATTAGGATGTATAAATGTTAGTTGCATCATGGCATGTAGTTTGCATGTTATAAAAATTTTGTGAAACCGTCTACTTGGGAAGCTTGACAAGTGTATATAGGCCCTAGTAGATGCTTTTTCTTCTTAAAACATTGCTTGTTAGAATACTTGTAAAAACACCCTAGGATGTGTCATGCTAGTATCCTTTGACCCATGGATTAAGGCCTTGTCAAGAGTACCTTGTGGTGTGATAACTCCTTGGTTACCGTTTATTCCAAGGTGACCCTTGAAACCATGCAACCATCATTCATCCATGTTCTACCATACATTCTGTCATCAAAGGGAATGGGCACAAAAAAAAAAGAAATTGTTCAAAAATTTGAGTTCAAGAAATGAAAAGAAAAGAAAAGAAAAGGTTTGCAAAATGCATCAAAAGAAAAGAGGAGTAACAAAAATGAAAACTCCTATGCTTCAAATATAAGGCACCCTCGTTACTAATTGGGGTAACTTTGAAAATGTTCAAAAGAAAATGCAAAAAGTTGAAAGTTGTCAAGTATTGAAATGCCAAATATCAAAAGAAATGGCAAAAAGAAAATGTTCTCAAATGTCAAATGCCACAAGAAATTGGGGGGGAAAACAAACAACAAAAGCAAACTCCCAAATGAAACTCAAATTCTATCGATCCCTTTATCCATCGTATCCACTTTTGTGCATGGTAGAGAGGGGACGACCCTTCTTCTTGTCTAGGCAAGAGGGGGAATTCCGCGATCCTCAAGTGTTTCTAACGCCATAGGGAGTCTATTCTTGACAAAAGCATTTAACGATTGAGGACAAATGTACCCTAGCTTGACACAACTTGGAGGTGATTTATTGGTATCCTCCTAGGCTTAGTAGTTTGAAGAAATTGCATCTATGAAAGAGTGTGTACCCTTGAATTGCTTCCCTTGTATTTAATTTCCGCCACTTAGATGAGGAAAGTGGCTATTCTTTTTTTAGATACATCCATTACTTGATTTTATGTGCTTTAATGTTTGGATGTGTCGCCATTTTGGCAAGACCCACCTTGCCTTGCAGGAAGGCATCCTACCTCATGGTTGTCTTGTTGTGAGTTGAAGGGGCAGAGTGAGACCCGCTAATTATCTCATGTCGGCTATATTAGTAGGATAGTTTAAATAAGGGTCCTAGTTTTGTCACCTCTTTACTCGGCACGAGCAAATGTACGGTTTGGGGATATTTAATGTGACCACTATTTGAGCATATGTAGTCCCCGAATTAGCCTCGTTCCTATGCTGTTTAGTGCATATTTGGGTCATTTACTATCTTTAGTCCTTTGTTTTGCATATTCATTGAGGTTTTGTTTCCTTGGTAGGAGAGGAGTGCAAACCTTGCATTTTCATGGCAAAATAAAGCTAAATTGATCGAATCTAATGACCAAGCATCAAAGAAAAGACAAGAATAGAAGGTCTTTGTACATATTATAGTAGATGGGCAATGATGAAGAAATCCTTGCATCCCCGACAAAATCCCGGAGGATTATTGGAAGAAGAGAGGAAGAAAAGAAGAAAAGCAAGGCTGGGACGAGATCCGCTCGTCCAACTAGGCAGGACGCCCGTCCAAGACTGCACAATCCGAGCGTCTTTGCCATAGGGACGCCCGTCCAAAAGCCACCCCAGAATCCGCTCGACCCGACCCTTGGACGCTCGGATTGTGTTACAAACCCACACGTCCTCTTCTTGCTCCATGAGAGATGCGCATATTTTTGAAAGACCGGCAAAAAGGAGACCCGCATCTTTTTCTGAGAGGAGCGATTCCTCAAGGACTTAATCGTCATTTAAGCCCTTAGTAAACCCTAATTTGTGTACCTAATCCCCACTATAAATACCCCATTAGTCTAATTAGATGAATCATGTTCTTCTTATCAATCTTTAGTGTAGTTTATATCATTCTAATCTCTTCTTAATCTTGTAATCAACTTCTAATCAAATATTAATACAATTCTCATTTCCTTAATTTCTCTTTTGTTCATCTTTTATTTTGGGTAATTGAAGATTATTTGGGTTATTATTGGGAGATTGCCAACCTTCCAATCATTCATCAAGTACTTCTATTATTCTTTGCTTTATTTTGAAATCATTATTAGGTATAATTCTCTTAATCTCTTTTTAATTATTGTTAATCATCTTCATTTATCAAGTTTTGCTTTGTTAATATGATTGACAACCTTGTTAATGTAATACTACGATTTTATGAGTCTCTGGGTACTCTATCGAGTGGGCCTTACTCTGTCGAGTAAGGGTGTGTTGTGTTTTAAAATAGTTTCTGACCTGTTGGGTACTCGATCGAGTAACCTTGATACTCGATCGAGTAGGGGGCACTCGATCGAGTATCTCTGCTACTCGATCGAGTAGCCGGTTTACGGGGGGATGATTTGTCGGGTTTTGTTAATAATGCGATTTGGTATATAATTACTTCCGTCACTTTCTTTAAACACTTTTATAAACCTAATCACTTTCAAAGAGAAAACAAACTACGTTCTTCGCATCAATCGCATTGTTGGCAAATCCCGGAGCTTGGAAGGTCGGATTTCACCTTTCTTTATACCTTTGTGATCCTTGCGTCGAGGGTAATATCTACATACCGGTTTTATAGTATTTAATTAAAGTTAGTAAAACCCTAATTTAGGGATTTGGGGGTTTTGTTGTTTTTCGTGATTGGTAGTGATTATATGTTTGTATGTTAGGAGGAGGATTCGTAGAAGAAGCCTTTTGATATCACCATTGAGACCGTCCTGACTGTGTTGCTTTCCAGGTAGGGTTTCCCTACTCAGTATTATTCCCATAATGTGTTGTTGGTGTTTTGTGGTTGTTGAATATTATCATACTCGTATTGTGATGATTGTTGGATTTTGTTGTTGATAGTAGTTGTGATTGTTTGTATCTGTCTGTGTTCTTCGAGGCGCGTCCCTGGCTAAGTGGAGTCACTTGCGGGAGTGGTTTCACGCCCATTATTCGCCTTCTGTGGAACCCACCACAGAAAGGATGTGCACATTAATGGATTTGGGTTTATCGCTCGACGGAGATGAGCGGGGATTTGGTGGGTACGGCTGCGGTCCCCCACTGGCAGCGTTGAGTGACATGTTGCGATGGGCACTCTGGCAGGGCTACACACTTTAGTGTGTAGTCAGGATTATGGAGTTGGGATTGGAGTTCGGAGTTTATCTGTGATGATTGAGCTGTTTGTTTACTGTGTTGTTGGTTTATATAAATTGTGTGATTAGTACTGACCCCGTTTATTGTTTTAAAAACTGTGGTGATCCATTCGGGGATGGTGAGCAGTTGTGGAGCAGGTATGAGTCGATTTACAAGGGATAGCTGGGATGTGCCACCGTCAGATGATAGAGTCTTCCGATGTAGCATGATTAGTTTAATAAACATTTCATTTAGCTGATAAACAGTTGGTTTGAGAACATGTAACCGTATTTTGGTATTTGGTTTTAGATTTTAACCTTTCACTAAAGTTATACTATTTAAATGTTGTTTCGTTATTGTCTTATGATTATCATTGCCTCGGGCAACCGAGATGGTAGCATCTTTATACCTAACTAGTCCTGGTAAGGCACTTGGAGTATGGGGGTGTTACAAAATGGTATCAGAGCGACGATCCTGAAACCTGTAACCAATGAATCTAATGACCATAGGGAGTCAATTAAAATGAACCCGGGGTAAAGGTTGTAGGAGCTAATGCAAAGACTTGGGAGACGTCCTAAAGTCGCGAACTCGCCCTACAATTTTGAACCGATCACATGGGGGGTATATGTCAAGGTCGTATGTGATGTTTGCTAGTTTGTATGTAATGTAACGATATATGTTGTGAATTGTTGGATGTTGGGAGTAGAAGATTGAAATTGTGAATGAAAGGTTGGTGAAGTATATGAAAATGTTGTTTGAATAAGAAGCATGTTGGATGTTTATTATGTGGCATTTGATAACATGAAATAGTTGTTTTGTTGATCATATGAAGAGTTGTGTAGAATTGTATGCCTAACTATATTATAATGTTGAGTTTATAAAGTCGTATAATATGTTGGGATATGTGAGATAACATGCGGGTAGTATATACGAGTTAGCATGACTCGATCGAGTAGGGGGTACTCGATCGAGTAGGTGAGGTACTCGGTCGAGTGGGTCTGACTCGATCGAGTGGGTATTTGGCGTTTTCATAACCAGAATCGTGTTTTTGGGCACTCGATCGAGTAGGGGGTCACTCGATCGAGTAGGGGGGCTACTCGGTCGAGTATGTTAGAGATCAGAAGGTCTGTTTGGGGCCTGATGTCGGGGCACTCGATCGAGTATGGTGGGCACTCGATCGAGTAGCCTCTACTCGATCGAGTAGGTTTAGGCACTCGATCGAGTGTGTTCTGGGCAGTCTGCTTTCGTGTTTTGAGGTTTTAGTGCGTATGTTTATATATACCCTTTCTTATATAGTTTCAAGATGCCGCCCAAGAGAAACGCCTTGTATGCGAGAGCTGAGAGCATGAACATCGACGATGTAGTTAAGATGTTGGAGCACCAAGATGCTCTTACTGAGGCCCTAAAGAGAGTGGGAAAGGATAAGGATTTTGACCACTCCAAGATCAGCCTTTATATAGCGAGGTTTTACCCAAAATAATACAAGGGGACCGGGAAGCCTAATCTTCTTGACAACTGGCATCGTGAGATGGAGAACATACAGGACCTGGTACACTGTCCTGATGAGATGAGAGTAGAGAAAGCTGCGTTCTACCTAAGGGAAGCAGCTGGTGAGTGGTGGGATAAGGTGAAGGTGAGTGCTAGGGAGATGTACACGAAGCAGGGCTTACCTGCTATACCTTGGGAAGAGTTTCAGAGAGCTATGAGGAAGGAGTTTGTACCTGAGCATGTGAGGAGTAAGCTGAGGGAGGATTTTGATGGGTTTAGGATGGCATCTGACATGTCAGTGGCTGAGTACTACAAGCAGTTTAATGAGAAGTCTAGGTATGCTGAGGACATGGGTTTGAGTGAGGAGTACCTAGCGCTGAGGTTTGAGAGGGGGTTGACCCCTAAGATCATGGATAAGCTACCTGTGGGAGTCCTTAATGATGTTAAGGAAGCTTATGAGAGAGCTGAGAGGTTGGTGGAGATGGCTCAGGAGAGAGTAGTTGAGAAAAGAAAGGCTGAGAGTGAAGGTGGTGGCCAATCTAGCCATAAGAAAGGCAACCACAATCAGGCTAGAGCGTTTTCTTCTAGGTCAGGGTTCAGTGCTGGGGCTTCCTTTGGGGGTGGCCGTGTTAGTGGTAGTGGTAGTTGGGGGATGACCTGCTATAGCTGTGGCGGTGTAGGCCACAAGAGACATGAGTGTACAAGTCTACCTGGAGCTTTTCAGAGATCGACTCAGGGGAGCTATTCTCAGGGGCCGGCACAGAGTTATGCGAGCAATAGACCATCTGGGTCATGGTCTAACCGGGGAAGTCAGAGCTATCAGGGTGGAGGTAACCGCAATGGCGGTAATTCTTATCATAAACCTTCTACGAACAACAACAACAATCAGGGGTCGGGTGCTAAGCCGACCACATCACCAAGATCTTGTCCGGGGAGGTGGACGAAGACCATGGAAAGTGTTCATGATGGACAAGAAGGCAGCTGAGGATGATGCACATGTTATCACTGGTACTTTTCTTGTTAACGGTATTCATACCTTTGTTTTGTTTGATTCGGGGGCGTCTCAGTCGTTTGTATCTTCGAGTCATGTTAAACGGTTGGGTTTGAGGGTATATGAGTCTGTAAGTGAGAGAGTCTTTATACCTTCGGGTGAGTCTGTATCTTGTGGGAGGTTATATAGGGATGTACCTATGATAGTTGGGCAAGTTGATCTACCTGTAGACTTGCTAGAGTTTCCTTTTGATGGTTTTGAGATGATAGCCGGGATGGATTGGTTGGGAAAGTATAAAGCTAAGATAGACTGTCGTTAAAAGAAAGTGTCTTTGAGAGGTCCTAAGGGTGTTAGTGTGTCTTATCGTGGGTTTGTGGTCAAACCCAAAGTCAAGTTGATTGCAGTTGTTACCTTGAAGTCCTATCTGAGGAAGGGATGCCCTTTGATCTTGTGCCATGTGAGAGATGACCGGATAGAGAGTCCGACAGTTGATCAAATACCAGTGGTAGGAGAGTTTGCAGATGTCTTTCCAGAGGAGATTCCAGGGTTGCCACCGAAGAGGGAGATAGATTTCACGGTTGAGTTGAAACCGGGGACGGGGCCAATCTCTAAGGCACCGTACCGGATGGGTCCTAAAGAGATGGAGGAGCTCAGGAAACAGTTGGATGATATGATAGAGAAGGGATACATTAGACCTAGTGTATCGCCGTGGGGAGCACCAGTTCTTTTTGTGAATAAGAAAGATGAGAGTTTGAGGTTATGCATAGACTACAGAGAGCTGAACCGAGTGACGGTGAAGAACAAGTATCCTTTGCCAAGGATAGATGACCTGTTTCATTAGTTGAGTGGTGCATCAGTCTTTTCCAAGATTGATTTGAGGTCGGGGTACCATCAGGTGAAGATTAGAGAGGTGGACATACCAAAGACAGCTTTCACGTCGAGGTATGGCCATTATGAGTATGTGGTGATGCCGTTTGGTTATCTAATGCACCGGCTGTGTTTATGGATTTGATGAACAGAATCTTCAGACAGTTTTTGGACAAGTTTGTAGTGGTCTTTATCAATGACATCTTAGTCTACTCCAAGACTAAGGAGGAGCATCTGAGGATTGTGTTGCAGACTTTGAGGGAGCATGAGTTATATGCTAAGCTGTCCAAGTGTGAGTTCTGGTTAAAGAAAGTTGCTTTTCTGGGGCATGTGATCTCTAAGGATGGGGTAGCTGTGGATCCGGCAAAGATTGAGGCAGTGACAAAGTGGGAAGCACCAAAGAATGTTGCTGAGATCAGGAGTTTCTTGGGTTTAGCTGGATACTACAGATGGTTCGTGAAAGATTTCTCCAAGATTGCTAGACCTATGACAGCGTTGATGAGGAAAGAGAACAGGTTTTGTTGAGATGAGAGTTGTGAGACGGCGTTCTAAACATTAAAGGAGCGTTTGACCACAGCTCCTATCTTAGCATTGCCTGAAGGGATCGAAAACTTTGAGGTTTATACAGATGCCTCAAAGAACGGGTTGGGATGTGTGTTGATGCAGAACGGTAAGGTGATTGCGTATGCTTCTAGGCAATTGAAGCCGTATGAGGAGAACTATCCTACACATGGTCTGGAGTTGGGTGCAGTGGTGTTTGCTTTCAAGATATGGAGACATTACCTTTATGGGGCGACCTTTAAGGTATTTTCGGATCACAAGAGTCTCAAGTACATATTCACTCAAAAGGAGTTGAACATGAGACAGAGGAGGTGGATGGAGCTGATTGGCGATTATGACATGGATATTATCTACCATGAAGGGAAAGCCAATGTTGTTGCAGATGCTTTGATTAGGAAGAGTGTACATTCTTTGTGTACAGCTCTATCTTTGATGAGGTTGAGAGATGAGGTGGGGAGGTTTGGGATACATATGATGCAGAGAGGGGATGCCATGGGAGATTTGACAGTGCAGCCTGATCTTTATGATGATATTCGAGGAAAACAGGCGTTGGATCCTAAGATGGTTGAGTGGAGAGCTAGAGTAGAGAAAGGGATAGTGTCTCGATTCTCTATTCATACAGATGGTAGTTTGAGGTTTGACGGTAGGTGGTGTGTCCCTAATGATGAGGAGCTGAAAAGGACAATCATGACAGAGGCACATTGTACACCGTATTCAGTACATCCAGGTGGTGACAAGATGTACAAGGATTTAAAGAACACGTTTTGGTGGCCTGGGATGAAGAAAGAAACAGTTGAGTTTGTGGCCCGTTGTTTGACATGCTAGAGAGTTAAACGGGAACAGCGACGACCACAAGGTAAGATTCAGTCTTTAGAGGTACCTGAGTGGAAGTGGGAATCCATTTCTATGGATTTTATCGTGGGTTTGCCAAAGAGTCAATAGGGTAACAACATGATATGGGTAATAGTGGATCGACTGACCAAGTCAGCTCACTTTGTGCCAATGAAAGATACATGGACCAAGGCACAATTAGCTATGGCTTATCGGAAGAATGTGCTTAAGTTACATGGAGTTCCTAAGGACATAGTATCTGACAGAGATGCGAGGTTTATCTCAAGGTTTTGGAAAGAGTTACAGGAAT
Source organism: Silene latifolia (assembly GCF_048544455.1). Taxonomy (NCBI): domain Eukaryota; kingdom Viridiplantae; phylum Streptophyta; class Magnoliopsida; order Caryophyllales; family Caryophyllaceae; genus Silene; species Silene latifolia. Next base: position 65,593,675 of record NC_133532.1, on the reverse strand, counting down.
CTTTGGGAACAACTTTGAAGATGAGTACAGCGCTTCATCCTGCGACAGACGGTCAGACTGAGAGAACGATCAAGACTCTTGAGGATATGTTACGAGCTTGTGTGATGGACATTAGTGGTAGCTGGGAATAGAGGTTGGATTTGATAGAGTTTTCTTACAACAACAGCTATCACACTAGCATTGGTATGGCACCGTTCGAGGCCTTATATGGGAGGAGATGTAGGAGTCCGATTTGTTGGGACGACGGTCTTTGAGGCAAAGGGTTCTAGGACCGAGAGATGGTGCGTGAGATGGTTGATCGATTAAGATGATCGGGGACGGATGAGAGCAGCTCAGGATAGGCAAAAGAGTTATGCAGATCTACATCACCGGGATATAAAGTTTCAGGTTGGGGACAAGGTTCTTCTGAAAGTGTCTCCTATGCGTGGGGTTATGAGATTTAGGAAGAAAGGCAAGCTGAGTCAGAAGTTCATCGGGACTTATGAGATCTTAGAGCGGGTAGGAGAGGTTGCATATCGTCTGGCTTTACCAGCTGCGTTAGAGAGAGTGCATAATGTGTTTCATGTATCTCAGCTTCGGAAGTATGTGAGTGACCCGTCACATGTGTTAGAGGCAGAGAGCTTAGAGCTAGATGAGTCTTTGTCATATCTTGAGGTGTCTAAGCAGATTCTTGACCGGAAGGTTAGGAAGACTAGGAGTGGTGAGACAATTTTGCTTAAGATCCTTTGGTCTAACCACGAGTCTGAGGAAGCTACATGAGAGGCAGAGGAGGCCATGAGAGAGCGTTACCCTTTCCTTTTTGATCAGGTATGTATGGTTACGGGGACGTAACCTTGTTTCTTTTAGGGGGTAGGAGATGATCGCGAAGAGTTTTTAAGAGCTTTTTATACCTTTTCATGTTGTGTCGGCATGTTTGTTGTGGTTGAGTCGGGTTGAGTTTGGGTTGGTAAAATGTTTTAATGTTGAGTTTT